>NW_015169820.1:0-24808 GCF_001447785.1 Gekko japonicus | reverse complement strand
GGCTTGCTGCAACCAGAGCTAGAGCCTTTTCAGTGGTGGCTCCTTACTGGTGGAACAAGCTTCTGGAGGAGATCAGGGCCCTGCGGGATCTTATGCAGTTCCACAGGGCCCGTAAGACAGAGCTCTTCCACCAGGCTTTCAATTAGGAGCCGCCCACTAATACCACCAATGACCACTATTACTATCTGTGGCATAGGCCGGGCTGCAGTGCGATCGCGCCGCTGCTGAGTGGGATGTTCTGGCCCTATATGGCATGCCATCTTGCCTAAAACATACTGTGAGCACTTTAATTTGTATATTGTATATTGTAATTGATTGATTGCTAACTGGTTTTATTGTGACTGACTGTTTATTGGTTTTAAATGTTTATATGGGTTTTAAATGTTTGCTCAAGTAATGTGAGCCACCCTGAGCCTGCTTGCAGGGCGGGCGGGCTAGAAATATGACAAATAAATAAATAAAAATAAAATCTTCTTTGGTTTCTGTAACCTTAAATAAGTCTGCCTTTTTTTTTTGTCAAATTATATTTATTGATTTTCACACTTTTACAGAAAAAAAAAAAACACAAGCTTAACAATATTTCATTTGGCAAATATCTTCACACAGATTTGAATAAAGACTTATCGCTCCCCAAAGTATGCCTGTTTCATTAACTTAAACCAAAATTCGACACTTTCAACCAATTATAAAACCTAGACCAATACTTATCGAATTTCTCTATACTCTTTTCTTCAATAATATAGGTTAATCTCTCCATTTCTGCTATGTCAAACAGTTTACTGATAATCTCATCTTTAGAAGGGATACTATCCTCCTTCCATTTTTTTGCAAAAACAATTCTTGCTGCGGTTAGCATTTGCATTATAAAATAAATTTCATTGTTCGAAAATGTATCAGGTATCACATTTAGCAAAAAACATTCTGGAGTCAAAGGAACATTTTTGTCTAGAATTTCATCCACCATTTCTTTCACTACCAGCCAGTATCTTTTTGTGTCAATGCATGTCCACCATAGGTGGAAAAATGTACTGATACAATGTTTACATTTCCAACAATATTTTCCTAATTTCTCATTAAATTTATTTAGTCTGGCTGGTGAGATATGCCATCTATAAAACATCTTTACCACAGTTTCTTTTAATGCACTCGATCTAACGAACTTTATATTTCTTGACCAAACTTTATTCCACTGCTCAAAACTTATATTATCCTATGTCTCTTATCCAAGCAAGCATTGATGGTTTCACCTGTTCATCTATCATCTTCCAATCTAACCATAAATTATATGCTTTTAAAATATTTTTTTCTTTTGTACCAAGCCAGATCTTATCTAACTCTGCCTTGAACACTTCAGCTAGAAGCTTCTCTTGGTGTCGTCATTCAGAGCTCACCCCCCCCCTTCAACTGCTGTCTTAACTTTCAGGAGACCTCTTCACCTACTACTACTACTACTACTACTACTACTACTACTACTACTACTACAAAACTGAGCATGCCTAGAAACACTGAAGATCAACCAGGTCATCATCCATTAATGTTGCTAAGGACTACATAGACAAACACTGAACTGTAAGATTTTTTTTTTAAGTATATGTGCTGCCAAAGTGAGTGCAAACAAAACAAAAATATTTATTTATGGCTGATTTATATGATTTGTGACTGTCTCTCCCCCCCCATTTAAACCAGTTGCCTGCCAAATGGAGAAATGCTGGAGTGGTGATGGGTGAATAGAATTCATGCGGACTACATGAGAACAGATGTGTCAAAAGCTGGTTGTGCAATTAGGAAGGAGTGTGGGGAAGCAGCCCGCTGAACAGCTGTGAACAGGTCGATGAACGAGCCAGCCTGTCAAATAAATCAGCTCCCTGTTTGCGACTTGTGAACAGGGCATGAGCCATGCCGTTGGGGTTTTGAGCAACCCTTAAAAGCCATCACGGTCAGGTCTTTCTTGGTCATTCTAATAGAATGTCCAACATACTCTTCCTTCAACCTAGTACATGAGGAGATAATGCAAGATAAAATTTCCAGAATATGTAATGGTGTAGGTGTGTGGTAGTCAAGGTCATGGTCTCCCCCCCACCTGCCCAGAATACAGATGTTGCAAGTATGCAAGAGTGTCCCTAGTTTCATTTACAACAGGTTGGAAAGTATGTTATATCACTGCATGGTACCAGCACAGAAACAGGAGCCATAGGGTGGCACCGGGAGATTTCCTGCCATTACAATTGCTCTCCAGATGAGAGAGAGCAGTTCCATTGGAGAAAATGGCTGCTTTTCAGGGTGAACTCTATGGTATTATAGCCCGCTGAGCCCCCTCCCCCTCCAAGCCCCATCTTCCTCAGGCTTTCCCCCCCAAATCTTCAGGAATTTCCCAACCAAGAGCTGGTAACACCTAAGGAGCAGCAGTGCTGTGGAAGGTAAGACTTGCTATGAGAATTACGTTTTCTGGTTATAGTGTAAGCAAATGGATACAAACTGGAAGAAGAAGAAGAGGAGATTGGAATTATACCCCACCCTTCACTCGGAGTCTCAGAGTGGCTTACAAACTCCTTTCCCTTCCCCTCCCCACAACAGACACCATGTTAGGTAGGAAAGAATGAGCTCTTTCCAAAACTGCCCTTTCAAGGACAGCTCTGACAGAACTACGGCTTGCCCAAGGTCATCCAGCAGCTGCAAGTGGAGGAGTGGGGAATCAAACCTGGTTCTTCCAGATTAGAGTCCGCGCACTTAACCACGACACCAAATTGTCTCTCTATAGGAGGGCATGGGTTAATCTATGGAATTCTTTTAGGTTCTAAGATCACAACCTCTTGAAAATGGTACTTGAAGGACCTCCTTCTCTCATACTGCCCAGCCGACCACCTAAGGCCTTTCTGCTCTCTTTGCTCCCAACATCAGAGGCAAGGCAGCTGACTTGATGACACTATCTCCCTCCCACTGAGTGACTTTGGGCCAGTCCCAGTTCTCTCAGAACTCTATCAGCTCGGAACACCTACCTCACAAGGTGCCTGTTGTGGGGAGGGATTGTGATTTATTTATTTATTTTTATTTATTTAACTTTCGATTTCTAGACCGCTCAACCCCCAAAGGGTTCTGAGCGGTTTACACAGTACCATTTTTTTCTGCGGAAGTTCATAGTCCTGGGTGACGACGTCTCGGCGCAGATCTTTCTTCGACCGCAGCGACTCCTTCCGGGGATGGTCCTTCAGTGCACGACAGCGCACGCTATCGCAGCTGGCCTCTGTCCTGATTGGCTCCAGCCCACCACGTTGCCTCGCTGCTGTGCCCCGCTGGCTCAATCTCCGTCCGGGCCGCTCTACTCACCGCCGCCGCTGCCGCAATGACTCCTCACAATTCCTCAGCTGCCGCCGCCACCATTCCGCTGCTCAGCCACCGCCGCTCCACCACACCAAAGGGAAGGAGGGTGCCCCCCCGCTCTAGGAGCAGGTACCCATTCATCTACTCGCCCTTATGGGCTTTCGAACCGCTGGGTGGGCGGGAGCTGGGACACGGACTGGGAGCTCACCCCAGCCACGGTGGGACTCGAACAGCCAACGAAGCTTTTCGGTCAGATGGAATGCAGGCTCTATTTACTGCCTGCGCCACTGCCTGCACCACATGATTGTAAGCAGCTCTGAGACTCCTCAAGGTAGAAAAAAGTTAGGTGTAAAAACTTACTCTGATGATGATGATTGATGATGATGATGATGATACTTTATGTTTTTAATTACATTTTATTGTGTAAGCTGTCTCCAGCAGGTTCTGTGGAAAGGTGGCATGGACATTTTCTAAATGAATTTAAAAAGAATAGTTGTCAGAGGTCTCCCCAAATCACTTTACATTGATTCTGGGCAATTCGGCATCTAGCATTTGCTCCACATTTTCTCAACTGGGAGGTAAAAGTGCAGCTCACAACCACATCCAAATGCCTTGGGGCAATACTGTCCTGACTGCAGAATCACCCCTGAATGGCCATAAAACAGCCATAAATCCACACAGAAGCTACAATTAAATCCAATAATCAAAGAACTCAAAATTGGCATGGTGTGTGGTAAAAGTAAATGTAAAGGTTCCCTTGCTGGAAAGCCAGTTGAATCCGACTCTAGGGTTGCGGTGCTCATCTCCATTTCAAAGCCGAAGAGCCAGCGCTGTCCGAAGATGTTTCCGTGGTCATGTGGCCAGCATGACTAAACACCAAGGTGCACGGAACGCTGTTACCTTCCCACCGAAGTGGTACCTATTTATCTACTTGTAATTTCTTGCTTTCGCACTGCTAGGTTGGCAGGAGCTGGAACTAGAGACGGGAGCTCACTCCGTCTTGCGGCACCCGGGTCTCGAACTGCTGAACTACCGACCTTCCACAGCCTGCAGTTCTGCGTCTTAACCACTTGAGCCACCACAGCTCCTATGGTGTGTGGACACTACCATAAATCCCGATAATCAAAGGGAGTGAAACTAGCATGCAATGCAGAGGGGAATTTCTGTTCCAATGTAGGCTTCGTAAAACAATGGAGGGAAAAGTCAATGCAGAATCAGTTTCTGTCATGTAGAGCCTTTTCAGTGATTTCAGCAGAGTTGGCTGTTTCTTCTTATAGACCTTTGCTGGAACCTTGTCAGACTGATAAACATCCGCATCAGGCCCAGAACACTCCCAGTCAACCAAAGCAATGCTATTCTTCCTTTGTCAAATTAGCTTTCATTTACAGTTGTCGGAAATTGTCCGCCAGGTTCTTTGAATGGCAAAGTGTGACTCTCAAAACACAGCGCTTCTTGTTTATTTCAGCAAGTGCTTCTTGTTTATTTCAGCAACACTTGGGTGTGAAATTTACGGTGTTCGCTTTACAAACAGCTCTCCCAGGAGGTGTTGCAAACACCAGGAACCGAACGAAGTTACTTGCACTCTGTATCTGTAGCATTTTGTGTTCTGCTTTTCATTTGTAACTTCAGAATCATCATTACATTCATTGTTTCCAAATCCCTAGAGCGGTGTAGAGAAGTCAGCGATATCACAAAAGACTTTTGCAGGGATAATACAATCCCTGCAGAAATTCTTTTTCCACGCTTAGTAACCTTTAGCTTGCTTGCTAAAATATCCCCAAGTCCCAGAAACACAGTGGGCAGGATCCTGAGGGGCACAACTTGGTGAGTAACTTTCATGAAACCAGCTGAAGGATACCGAGGAGAAGGGAATGCAACCTGAGAATCAGTTCCCCCATTTTCACGGATGAGCCTTTTCCATTCCACAGCTTCAAGGAGCAAAACTGACAATTTACTGCAGCCGTTTGGCACAGCACAGAGTAGTACTTTTCCTGTGTGACAATGCATCCCTTTTGTTTGTCTACTTTTATGATACACATCCAGGGGCTGTTGTTATAGGCTTGTCAATTCGTAGGAGACATACTGGATTTCCACAGGTGGAACGCAGAAGAGAATTTGGCTCATTCCGACAGCTGTAGTTTCCGGAGTCTTACCCAAGGCGCTCTATGTTGTGCATCAAGCCAAGAAAAAAAAGCACTGGGACCAACAATTCACCATTTGTGATCCAAGAGATAATCAATTGGAAATTCTTAGGAGAATACTGGATTGTTGGCACTGATAAGGCTCCCGGTTATCTCCCTGGAAAGATAGTTATGCAATCTTGCTCTCTGTTAACTAAAGTTGTTGTGGTGGCTGGGGCTTGAGTATACACTGGCTAGGAAGATGCACAAAAGGAGTGGGGATGCTATTGATTTCTGGAATCCCACGATTTCAGCTCAAAGACCCCGTTTTGAGTTCTCTCAGGTGTCAATCTAATGGTCAGTCTCTATTTCGGTGCCATTCTCTATTTCATTGCGGTTGATTTTCACATCCATTTTTAACACTATTTCCGGGTTTGTTGTTGTTCAGTCGCCCAGCCGAGTCTGACTCTTTGCGACCCCATGGACCACATCACGCCAGGCCCTCCTGTCTTCCGTCGTCCTCCAGAGTTTGCTTAATTTCATGTTCGTTGCCTCGATAACACTCGATAACAGGGTTACTTGCAGGTAAATGGTATTTCCCCCCCTGTCAAGTCACAGCTGGCTTATGGCGACCCGTAAGGGTTTTCAAGGCAAGAGAATTTCAGAGGTGGTTTGCCATTGAGCTGCGGTGGCTCAAGTGGTTAAGACGCTGAACTGCAGGCTCTGCAAGGTTGGTAGTTCAGCAGTTCGAGACCTGGGTGCCGCATGCTGGAGTGAGCTCCCGTCTCAAGTTCCAGCTCCTGCCAACCTAGCAGTTCGAAAGCAAGAAATTGCAAGTAGATAAATAGGTACCACTTCGGTGGGAAGGTAACAGCGTTCCGTGCGCCTTGGTGTTTAGTCATGCCGGCCATATGACCACGGAAACGTCTTCGGACAGCGCTGGCTCTTCGGCTTTGAAACGGAGATGAGCACCACAACCCTAGAGTCGGACTCGACTGGCTTTTGAGCAAGGGAACCTTTACCTTTACTTTGCCATTGCCTGCCTCCCCGTAGTGGTCCTTGTATTCCTTGGTGGCCTCCCGTCCAAGTACTAACCAGGACCGACCCTGCTTAGCTTCTGAGATCGGATGAGATCAAGCCAGCCTGGGCTCTACAGGTCAGGCCATAGATAGCGTACAACACATAAATGAGGTCAACATGGTATAGAAGAGATGAACTGAAAACACAATTATGGTATTTTTGATACACTGGCAGACCTGGATGCTCAGATCCACACTCCAGTTTTATAAGCCAGTTCCTAAGGAAACCTCATCCACACAAATGGTTTCCCTCTCAGGTGTAAGATATGTGTAATGATGGGGTCAAAATCTCTTGTCTCTATGGTAACATACAAGGCACACACTTTCCCTCCCTGGATGAGCAGAAAGACAATATCCTCGTATGGCAGGAGGAAGGCTTGGCAGAGTGAGACCAAGCAAGTCAGGTCTCAAGGAAGTCAACAGACTGACCCCGTGAGTTCCCAGGGCAAGACCACACAAGTAACCAGACTGCTGTGTGACTTTTGGCAACCTGTTGGTTATATTCATATCAACTTATCTCTTCTTCCAATAAACTTTATACATATTTTTAATAATATCAGTCTGGTTACTTATTAAAAAATATTTATAAAGTTTATTGGAAGAAGAGACAAGTTGATATGAATATAGCCAACAGGTTGCCAAAAGTCACACAGGACCCAAAACAATAAAGCTCACTTTTCTCTACCTAACCCTACTTAGGAATCTTGTTAGGTAGTACAGAACTTGCATCAGAATGAAGACCTCTAATCAGCGTAGACGACGATTTCGGCAATTGTCAAGCATAGAGTCAAGCCTCTGTCCATGAAGTCCCAGATTGGTAACTAAACCCCTGAGGGGATATTATAATTATACTTCTGACCTCTCAAGTCAGGTGATGGTGACATCCAATCCTAACACGTCTCCAGGAGAATTCTCTGGGATCTTATATCACCGCTCCTGGTCTTCCTCCTCCCAACATAAAGAACGTGTCCTCATGAGAAGACAACAGCTCTGGCCTTGGACTGATAACATGCCAGGGAGGCCAAAGTGCTTGATTAGCAACACCTGCAAGGAAAAACCAGGCCCATTATCAGGGGTCATTTAGTAGAAAAAGAGGTGCAGGAGCTCATTAGCATAACTTATTTGCATATGCCACATCCCCTGACATCACCAGAAGTGTGTCAGAAGGCAACACCCACCACTCAGGCTCCACTGGACTGTTTTGGATTGCTAGCTATTGGGGGGGGGGGAACGTGCAGATCTGTCCTCGCACGTTCTTTCCTGCCAAAGCTCCGCTCCTGTGCGCTCCAGCAGGAAATGACCCCTGCCCGTTATTATAGGCATTAACCCTTGAGGGGAGGCAAGAATGGTGCTTCACCTCACAGCAAGATTGGCACCCAAAAAGGGCGAGGGCATTTTGCTGCTGAGCTGGCTTTCCTGTGAGCTATTTGAGGGGGCAGTGAAGGTGGCTGCAAAAGGCAGGGAAACCAGAGAGAGGGAACAGCAAAAATTGAGCCATGTTCCTTCGCATTATGGTGGGCTACACAAATACTATTAAGATGGCATTTGTATAGAAAACGTGCTGTATAGTCCAGGCCCATAGTCAGGATTTTGTGGCCTGTGGGGCAAGAAATTTCCGGCCTGTCTCTAAACAATTGTACTTTTAAGGAATAATAAAGACAATGATATTACTAAGACATGAAATTAAATGCAGCACAAACACTTCCCAGAACAGCCACCCCGGACATAAATGGAATGCAAAAACACCCACCCTTCCCCTGCCTAAAGCAATGAAATCCCTTACTATTTTCAGAAGGAAATCTTTTGGGGGCTGGCCCTTTAAGGAAGGGGGTGGAGCCTCCAATAGTCCCCCTGTAGCTATGGGCCAGCTATATACAACAAGGGGAGCACAGAAGTCAAACATCCCACCTCAGACACATGTTCTGTGCAAGCATCACGCCCACAGTCTTGGGGCTGTAGATGCCCAGTCTCCATTTCTACTCTGCTGTGTCTAACGAAGGAAGCTTTGACTCTTAAAAGCTCAAACCCTGAAAGACTTGTTGGGCTCTGCGGTGCTCCCAGACTCAACTCTCAGCGCTCTACCGCAGACCAACCTGGCTTCCCTCCGAAACGATCTAGATGCACAATGTAGCGTATTAAAATTCTATCTCTGTCCTCCGTTTACTGCCCAGAGATGGTGTGTGTCATCTCCCAATGCAGAGTGAAGATTTATTGACACATTCGCGTCCTATCTAAGCTATCCAGGAATGAGAGCAGGAAAATAATGGATGCAGATTGAAATGAATCTTGCAGCTGCCAAACATAATGGATATGGAATTGCAGCAAACAGAAGAGCCGCCAAAGGAGCCTGTTTTCGACCACAGACCACAAGCGTAGCAATAGAATGTCGGATCACGCTGTATCCATCTCTTGTTCACGGGCCTGTCTAGGGGGCGGCCGCTGCTCAGTGCTGAAAGAATCAGAGACAATCACCAGGATCTACAGAGCAGTTAAGGCAAGACCACTTCATCTTCAGTTCCTCGTTGCTTGTACTCAAAAATTTAGGAGTGGGGGAAAAAAAATCTCTCGACTGTGATACATCAGCCAGGGTACATCACTAGTAATCAGGGAATCTGGGCCAGCTTCATCCCAAAGTAGTTCAGGGATAAAATTGTTTTCCTCACTCCATTTGGTGGAGGCAGTGGACGTCCCGCCTCCCCCCCAGCTTCTCTGGCCCTAGCTTCTCTGCCCAGCCTTTTCCGGCCAATCGTCCACCAGTGGCTGGATTCTGATTGGTCATCTGACTACTGCTATAGTTACATGGTATTTTAAGATATCTTATATTTTATGTGTAAATTTCTATTTTAATATTGCTCTAATAGCATTATTTAACTTGGACACTGCCCTGAGCCCAACTGGGGAGGGCGATATATAAATCTAATAAAATAAATCAATAAATACAATAAATAAAATAGTCTCTTCTTTGAACGGAGTTTCAGTTTCTAATGCATGGAATTGGGGGGGGGCAGGGGTCATTTCCTGCAGGAGCACACAGGAGTGGAGCTCCGGCAGTAAAGAGCCCAGGGGGCGGGCACATGCAACAAGCCCCACCCCCTGCTCCCAGCAGCCCTCAGTCAGAACAAGAAGCAGCCAGGTAAGTTGCAGAGCCCCCCCAGCCCCCCCGGTCCAAAACAGTCCAGTGGCACCTTTAAGACCAAGGAGGTACAAGCTCTCCTTCCTCTGTGAGGACAGACTGCATGTCCCCCCCCCCAATAGCTAGCAATCCAAAACAGTCCAGTGGAGCCTGAGCAGTGGGTGTTGCCTTCTGACACACTTCCGGCGATGTCAGAGGGTGTGGCATATGCAAATAAGTTATGCTAATGAGTTATGCTAATGAGCTCCTGCACCTCTTTTTCTACGAAATGACCCCTGGGGGGGGGGGAATCCACTCCAAGCCTTTAACTGTGAGAACGATGTGTTGGGCCACACATGGTAAACTGGACAATAACTTCCATGGGCGATCCTGAGTATTCAGCATCACTGAAACCCAAATAGATATCTGGAGAGAATCAGAAATCATCCCATGATGGATGTGGGACTTCACATTTGAAATCTCAGTGGCGGTTTTCGTAATTCTGAGCCCCTGGGCAAAAGTCCTGAATGGGATCCCAGAACCACTGTAACCCCCCCACACACCAAACACCCTGGGCCAAGCCAGGGGTGGGCCTTGCCCCACCACCCCAGATGGCAGCCTGCTCCTCTTCTTCTCATAAGAACATAAGAGACGCCAATGTTGGATCAGGCCAAAGGCCCATCCAGTCCAACACTCTGTGTCACACAGTGGCCAGAAATACCAGTGCCATCAGGAGGTCCAGCAGTGGGGCCAGGACATTAGAAGCCCTCCCACTGTTGACCCCCCCCCCCAAGCACCAAGAAGACAGAGCATCACTTGCCCCAGAGCCCCTAGCTATACCTTGTGGCTAATAGCCACTGATGGACCTCTGCTCCATATGCTTATCTAATTCCCTTTTGAAGCCGTCCATGCTTGTAGCTGCCACCACTTCCTGTGGCAGTGAATTCCATGTGTTAATCACTCTTTGGGTGAAGAAGTACTTCCTTTTATCCGTTCTAACCCGACCGCTCTGCAGTTTCATGGAGTGCCCACGAGTTCTTGTATTGTGAGAAAGGGAGAAAAGTACCTCTTTCTTTACCTGCTCTTTCCCATGCATAATCTTATAAACCTCGATCATGTCACCCCTCAGTCGTCTTTTCTCCAAGCTAAAGAGCCCTAAGCGCTTTAACCTTTCCTCATAGGGAAAGTGTTCCAACCCTTTTATCATTCGAGTTGCCCTTTTCTGCACTTTTTCCAAAGCTATAATATCCTTTTTAAGGTGTGGTGCCCAGAACTGCACACAGTATTCCAAATGAGGTCTCACCATTGATTTATATAGGGGCATTATTATATTGGCTGATCTGTTTTCAATACCCTTCCTAATAATCCCCAGCATAGCATTGGCCTTCTTTATTGCAGTCACACACTGTCTCGACATTTTCAGTGAGTTATCCACTACAACTCCAAGATCTCTCTCTTGCTCAGTCTCTGCCAGTTCAGACCCCATCAATGTGTATTTATATTTAGGATTTTTGGCTCCAATGTGCATCACCTTGCACTTGGCCACATTGAACCCCATTTGCCATGTTGACGCCCACTTGCCCATCTTTGACAGATCCCTTTGGAGTGCCTCACAATCCTCACTGGTTTTCACCACCTTGAACAACTTTGTATCATCCGCAAATTTAGCCACTTCACTGCTTACTCCCATCTCCAAATCATTAATGAACAAGTTAAAAAGCAGTGGACCAAGTACTGATCCCTGCGGTACCCCACTGCTTACCACCCTCCACTGAGAAAATTGCCCACCTACACTCACTCTCTGTTTTCTACGAACTAGCCAGTTTTTGATCCATAAAAGGACTTGTCCTTCTATCCCATGATTTTTGAGCTTACTTAGGAGCCTTTGATGAGGAACTTTATCAAAAGCTTTCTGTGGCGGGGGGGAGGTGGAGCTGTAGACGTTATTGTTGTAGCCATAAGCCGTAACATCCCTACTGTGGAGGCAAGGGCATCTCTCCTGCTGCCCATTCATGAAGACCGCTTCTATATGATCTCCTACCTTCAGGGCTATTTTTGGTCCGGAACGCACAGGAACGGAGTTCCGGCTGGCTTCAGAGTTGGCCACGCCCACTACAGCCAAAACCTCTGCGTGCGTGGCTATAGAGGGAAGGCCTGGAGAGTGACCCCCCATGACTCCAAGGCAGAGGGGGCCACGGGGGCCCTTGGAAGGATCGAGGAGGCATTTAAATGCCTCCCCATGTGTTCCCCGGCCTGTCCAAGGGTCAGTTTGCCCGGGCAAGCCAAGGGAAGGCATGAGGGTGTGGCCTAATATGCGAATGAGCTGTGCTGTCTGGAGTGTGGCCTAATATGCTAATGAGTGTCTGCTGTTGGGTGTGGCCTATTATGCTAATGAGTTCCTGCTGGGCTTTTTCTACAAAAAAGCCCTGCCTACCTTTATTTGGAGGATAAGGCCTAGGGTTGTGAGCTCTGGGCTGGGAGATATCTGGAGATTTGGGGGGGCGGACCCTGAGGCAGCAGTGTTTGGGGAGGGGTGGGACTTCAGTGGAATATAACTCCATAGAGTCCACCCCCCAAAAAAGCAGCCATTTTCTCCTAGTAAACTGACCTCTGTGGCCTGGGGATCAGCTGTGTTCCCAGGAGATTTCCAGCCACCACCTGGAGATCATCAACCCTAAGGCCTAGTTCCTCCATAACACGTTGGATGAGCATCAGAGGAAGGTGCCTTGCTCCTGGGCAGTATAAGAGATATCAACAATATCAACTATCATCTCCAAGAATCTCAAAAGCTATTGTACAACCTTATAGTTAATAATAGTCCTCCTCTGTTAAATAAAAGTTTCAAAAGGGAGGACTCCTTAAAGTCTCTTTAATCCCAGGAGGAAGACAGAGCACAAGTTATAAAGAGACTTTAAGGAGTCCTCCCTTTTGAAACTTTTATTTAACAGAGGAGGACTATTATTAACTATAAGGTTGTACAATAGCTTTTGAAATTCTTGGAGATGATATTTTTGATATCTTTTATATTGTGAATTGTGATTAAGATGATTCATTATATATGTAGAAATTATTGTAAAAATAAATTATAAAATTATTTATGATATCTTATAATCATCTGTGCACGGTACTTGTTGTATGTTGGTCTTCCTACTTACCATGGGTCCTTGTTTGGTTTTGTGAATTGCTCCTGAGCAGAGCAGATCTATGAGATCCAGCCCTCTGGTTAGAGGAGGAAGTCAGGTGTTTGATGTCTGGGTGAGAAATGTTGATGGTGGAGGGAGCCGGAGTCCCACTCTTGTCATTTTAATTAGCTGGTCCCTTCTGTTTCCATCCCCTTGGAGAAGCACTGAGAAATCCACGGCTTCGCTTGGGTAGAAGAAGAAGAAGAGATTGGATTTATACCCCGCCCTTCACTACCCAAAGGTAGAGCGGCTTACAAACTCCTTTCTCTTCCCCTCCCCACAACAGACACCCTGTGAGGTCGGTGGGGGCTGAGAGAGCTCTTGACAGAAACTGCTCTTTTTTAAGAACAGCTGTGCCAGAGTTATGGCTTGCCCAAGGTCATCCAGCCAGGTGCAAATGGAGGAGTGGGGAATCAAACCCAGTTCTCCCAGATTAGAGTCCGCGCACTTAACCACTACAGCAAACTGGGTGTTATTTGATGCTGTCCTGGTCATTTGTTCTCTGCATTTTTTTATTTTTTTTTGGTTTGTGCATTGGCTTATTGCTGTTAATTTAATTATACCTGTTGTTAGGTGTTATCTGTGCGGATTGCGAGATGGATTTTCATTGATGTTGTAAGCTGCTTTGATCGGTAGCCTTGGCTGGGGGGGGGAGTGGGATATAACTATTCTCGGTGATAAAGAGATCTGAAGCCTCCGTTCTTCTTCGCAAGCACGCGGCACAGCAGGGCGCCACCTGGGCAAAGGCTAAGCAAATCTATGTGAGGGAGCCTCTCTTCTGAAGTGTCTTTGGTTAAGTATTGAACTAAAAAAAAAATAGCTTGAAAGTTTTCTCCCTTTCAGAAGTTTCCTAATACATTGGCGGTGACTCTTTAATCAACCACAATTTTTGTGTGTGAATAAATCTAACTTCTTGAGTAAACAGCACAGCCCTAGGAAATGCTGCCAAATATACTTCTTATGAAGACCACACGAAATAGGGTGGCCAGGCCCCCCTTTGGCCACCGGTGAGGGATGGGATAGGGTTGCCAGATTCAAGTTGGAAAACTCCTGGAGATTTGGGGATGGAGACTGTGGAGGACGGAGACCTCAGTGTTCCCTGTATATAGCCCAGAGAGCACTACGGTCTGGGTCTCAAAATCAGTTGACCCTCCCTGGCCCAAGGGAGGCCAGGCTAGCTACTAGCAGGGCCGGGGCCTTTTCAGTGGTGGCCTCTACCTGGTGGAATGAGCTCCCAGAGGAGATCAGGGCCCTGTGGGACCTTTCACAGTTCCGCAGGGCCTGCAAGACGGAGCTCTTCCGCCAGTAATTTAATTAGGAGCCGCCGCTACTGCAGAGCCCTGGTCCGTGGGTCTAATATCCAGCTGATTATGAGCAGAAACATCGGAGAACATCTGGGCAGTGGAAATTCTGATAATGTACCATCTAAGCTAATTTTAATTGCCACCACCACTTTGTGTTTATATTGGTTTTATTCGTGGTTTTATATAATTGTATGATTTTAAGCTGTATTTATGTCTTTATGGAAGCTGCCCTGAACCTGCTTTGCGGGGAGGGTGGGGTATAAATTTGATAATAAATAAATACAATGCCATAGAGTTCACTATCCAGAGCACATTTTCTCCAGGGAGCTAATCTCTGTAGTCTGGAGATGAGCTGTAATTTCAGGGGAGCCCCAGATCTCATTTAGAGGCTGGAATCCCTAACCCAAAATGACATAAAACTTGTGGGGGGGGGAGTTTTTGAGAACTTTGCATGAGGATGTTTTTTTTTTTTGTTTTACCCTCCGGCATCCATAGTTCTGGAGAACTCGAAAGTTTACATACTGTAAAACGGTCCAGGGCTCTTTTTGTAGAAAAAACCCAGCAGGATCTCATTAGTATAATAGGCCACACCCAACCACAGAAACTCATTAGCCTATTAGGCCACACCCCTGCCAGCACAGCTCGTTAGCACATTAGGCTGCACCCCCATGTTACCAGAAGTGTGGTCATCCAGCCACACCCACCTTTTGCTTCTTATTCTGTTCACCTTGTTTGTTGTCAAAACCCAGGGCTTTTTTTGTAGCAGGAACTCCTTTGCATGTTAGGCCACACACCCCTAATGTAGCCAATCCTAATGAGTGTCTGCTGTTGGGTGTGGCCTGTTATGCTAATGAGTTCCTGCTGGGCGTGGCCAACTCGGGAGCCAGCCGGAACTCCGTTCCTGTGTGTTCCTGCCCAAAAATAGCCCTGGGAGAAAGTTCTGTTCTGACATTCCATCTGTCCTGTATGTGCCTTATTCAGATTGGGACCATGGGGTGCAACTGTGAGGGGGCTCAGCACTGCACTATTTTTTCCTGATCCCTGCTGGCCCAAAGGGGTACTCTAGGTCCTTTTGTAAAAATGTGATGTGTAGCTCATCAGTACACATACAGACCTGAGGTCACATGGGCAGCCCCCAAGGGCTAATAGCAACTCCTGGGATAGGGTTGCCAACCTCCAGGTGGTGGCTGGAGATCTCCTGGGATTACAGCTTGTTTAATTATTTTCTGCTCTGTATGCAACTCAACCATCCAGTTGTCTTCTGTGGCATTTGTACAATGAAGTCAGTTCTAGACTGACTTGGTTCTAGAAAGAACATTTCCTCCACTTTTCCTCTGCAAACCTACCCCCCCCTGCTACTGCTATCTTATACGTCAGCAGTGCGGTCCCAGAGACTGCTTTTCTCACTACCAGATATAGTTGCCAACCTCCAGGTGGGTTCTGGAGACCTCTCAGAATTACAACTGATCTCCAGGCTGCGGAGATCAGCTCCCTTGGAGAAATCAACCGCTTTGAAGAGTGGACTATAGGGCGTAATAGTCCACCGAGGTACCTCCTGCACCCAAATGCCAGGCTTCGCTCCCAAATCACACCCCAAGTTGGCAACCCCACTGCTGGAGAACCATTCTTACCACCCTTTTTGACTGCCTCTGCTGCCACTGCTCCCTGCGTCCTCCCCCAGGCCAAGGCCCAGAGTAGCTCATCTTCCATATCCTCTCCCCCGACCCCTTTTAAAAAAAGCTTGACAACCTATGCATACCGTACATGGCTTCTTGAGCTCATGCAAATTCCCTTCCTCTAGCCACCATTTTGGGTATCTAAGCAATCGCCAAGTTGCCGGTACCAACCAAAATAATGGCGAGAGTTTGGTAAAGAATGGTTTGGACAACTCCTGCTAGGATAGGGAATCCCTTGGAATCTGCCAGATAAGATAGGAAAGGTTTCAGCAAGACATTTGTAACCAGGAAAAGCCCTATAAATAGGGTTGCCAACCTCCAGTTGGTGTCTGAAGATCTCCTGCGATTACAATTGATCTCCAGGCAACAGAGACCAGTTCGCTTGAAGAAAATGGCCGCTGCGGAAGGTGGACCCCAAAGGGCATTATACTGCATTGAAGTCCATCCCCTCCCCAAACCCCACCCACTTTAGGCTCCATCCCCCAAA
Organism: Gekko japonicus; assembly: GCF_001447785.1. Taxonomy (NCBI): domain Eukaryota; kingdom Metazoa; phylum Chordata; class Lepidosauria; order Squamata; family Gekkonidae; genus Gekko; species Gekko japonicus. Next base: position 8,530 of record NW_015169820.1, on the reverse strand, counting down.
TCTCCAGGTATTTCCCAACCCAAAGCTGGCAACCCTATTTAAAGTATATCCTACCTTCCACCGTTCCGTGCGCCTTGGTGTTTAGTCATGCCGGCCACATGACCACGGAAAAGTCTTCAGACAGCGCTGGCTCTTCGGCTTTGAAACGGAGATGAGCACTGCAACCCTAGAGTCGGATTCAACTGGCTTTCGAGCAAGGGAACCTTTACCTTTACCTTCCATTAGGAGCTGCGGTGTCTCAAGTGGTTAAGATGCTGAACTGCAGGCTGTAGAAGGTCGGTAGTTCAGCAGTTCGAGACCCGGGTGCCGCATGACAGAGTGAGCTCCCATCTCTAGTTCCAGCTCTTGCCAACCTAGCAGTTCAAAAGCAAGAAATTGCAAGTAGATAAATAGGTACCACTTCGGTGGGAAGGTAAAAAGCGTTCCGTGTGCCTTGGTGTTTAGTCATATCGGCCACAAGACCACGGAAACGTCTTCGGACAGCGCTGGCTCTTCGGCTTTGAAATGGAGATGAGCACCGCAACCCTAGAGTCAGATTCAACTGGCTTTCGAGCAGGGGAACCTTTACCTTTACCTTACCTTCCATTAACTTTTTTCCCCCCCATTTCGGTCTTGCAAAACAACCCTAAAGAAGTTATCTAAACATTGGCTAGCTGTGAAATCTCACCAGAACTGTGAACATGTAACTGTCTGGAAAGATATTCACAAGGGGCAAAGCTCTGTTCCTGCAAGGGTACTTAAGCCAAAAGACCCTCAATGGAGAACATTTAGGAATCCAGCCCATGTTGGCAAAGGAAGTGAGAGGCATTCTTTCGCTTGATTAAGGATAGCATCGGTGCTGAAAGCTGGCATGTGCTCCCCCGATTCTCTTCCTTGTGTCTTCTGGGAGGCTTTTGGCAGTACTTATGTGTGTGTTGAGGCATCTATTAAAATACCTTTTGCTTGTGTTAGCTTATTGTTACTGCTGTAGCCATAGGCCATAACATCCCAGCATATATAGTGACATATAACAGTATGACACAGCAGAAGCATTAAAACATTTTAACATAACGGGATAAAAACAGGAAAAAGGTTAAAACTAAGTTGGTAAGAAATAAATGCAACAACAACAGCAAAAACCCTCCATAAGACAACATGGAATTACAATTTATCTAGAATTCTTGCAGAATTAGCAGGTACTAATTTCTTCCTTGTGTCTATTGATAAAAAGATAAAAGTAGCCACTTTGAGGGTAACAAAAGGGATCGCAGCAGCCAATAAAAATTTGATAAGTTCCTCATCGGAGGAAGCTGATTCCGCCGTTTGTTTCGAATAAACCCATAGAAGGAGCAGTGTCGAATGTAGTGTACAGTATCTTCCCCCTGATTTTTAAATTTTTTAATTTTTTTAAATTGAAGATATAGAAGTTAATACAAACAGTAAACCATGAACTATATACATGTATAACAATCTGGTATGAGTCATATAAATAACAGCATGAAATAATCCAGCTATACTTACACCTTAATCTTATCCATCTATAACAGGTATGTCTAACAGGTAGATCGCGATCTACCAGTAGATCGCGGAGGGGTCAGAGGTAGATCACCAGCCCCACTTGGTCTCCTGGTTTGCTGGACAGGTGTTTGGGTTTTTTTGATGATTGTCTCACCTATGAGCAAGAGTGAAGTTTTAAAGATTGCGTAAGATTAGCCTGGATCAATACTTGACAGACATTTGACACAAATAACTCTGAATAAAAGTTAAAGAAAGTTATTGAGACAGTTAAAGAAAGTTATAACTCAATAAAAATGTTCGCAGTTCTTTCTGGATCTTCGTCTCTCTGTTTTGTTTTTGCTTATTTTGCTTACCAGTGAATGACCGAAGATGCATTATAAATGGGGGGTGGGGGGTGGAACCCAACTTTAGTGGGTTAAAATCTAATTTGAAACTAATTTGAAACTTTATTTTCATGGTGGTAGATCACCGGCACTTTTGACCGTAAAAAATAGATCACTACCTGTTTGAAGTTGGACATGCCTGATCTATAACATTCAACATCAGTATCGATATTTTCCCCCCACCATTATACCTCCAATGCCTAAAAGTGTGAGAGTTGTTTATATAGTAAATCCACGGGGATTACATTCAGTTCAGCACCTGGTTAAGACCACAAGGGCAGAGGCGTTGTTCCACAGGTGTTTTTTTGAAATCGGCCCTGTAAATACTCAGGTGGCCTAGTCTGAAAACAAGGACTAGTAAATGCCTTTCTTAACGTAACATTAAAAGACTTGCCGGAACGGAAGGTGTTGCTTCCACTCTTCCACTTAACTGCTATGGCCAGGTGTCCGAGGATCATTCCACACTTCTTCGTATGAGTAGCTGTCATGTCTTCCTGTGTTTAATTTTTAAGCTGCATGAGCCCATTCTCTATTTTTTTTTGGTGGGGTAGAAAGACACCATAAGCAATATAAATAATAATCCTAATATAAAGCTGCATGGAAAGCCAGTAGCAAGCAGGTCTAATGAAAGCAAGGCCAGGAGGGGACCTGGAATTAGAATAGGGTTGCCAGACTCCTGGTCTGACCAAAGAAGTCTCTGATCTCCGGGGATCCAAACTGCCGCCAGCCAGCTAGCCAGAGGGGGAAGCCTCACCCCCGAAGAGGTCCACTGTGTGCTGACATGGTCGGCACAATGACGTCGCACGGAAGTGACATCATCATGCCGGGGACATCACACATTGACGCTCTAGCATTTTGTCCAAAAACTCTATGATAACCATAGACATCATCCCACCCCCTGCTGCCAGGACAATCAGACCTGGCAACCCTAAATTCGAAGAGCGTGATTTGTATCAGCGAAGCACCATGCACATGATGGGGGGGGGGGTGCATCACCATTCCTTCCCTTCCACTTTCCCCCTTCCATCTAAGCTGCCAAGAAAGGGGGGTGGGGCTGCCGTCAAGTCATAGCTGACTTATGGCGACCCCTGCGGAGACATTCAGAAGTGGTTTGATATTGCCTGCTTGGTCTTCCTTGGAGGTCTCCCATCCAAATATTGACCAGGGCCAACCCTGCTTAGCTTATGAGATCGGATGAGATCGGGTTAGCCTGGGTCACCCAGATCAGGCCAAGAGAGGGAGGGGAATCCAGTGGAACCAATGGACATGAACATGGCCTGTGATTTGCTTTTATATGATGTTTGGGTTGGGTTTGGGTAGTATGACAGGTGCCAAGGGGGAATGGAGGCTTTGTGGCTTTTGGGGACCCTGCCTGCAATGTCCCCTTCCCAGCCTTTCCCCCAACTGGCTAACACACATCAGGGAATCACTGGGAGGGTCCAGGGGGAAAGCAGCAGGTGGGTAAAAGATGAAGGACCCATCTACCCAACCATGACTTCCTCCTGGCAAATGCCTTCTCCATCAATAACGAAAGACTCAGATCCCATAAGATTCCAATGTTTGCTGTCAAATCGTCAGTTTCATCTCCTAACATTTAATATCTATGTGCACCCCCTCGCCCAGATTATCTGGAGGTATGGGCTGGGTTGTCACCAATATGCGGATGCAACCCAGCTCTACCTACTAACGGATGGCCACCCAAAACCCGGACAGGGCATTACAAGCCATGGCTGGATGGTTGCAACACAGCAGACTGAAACAGAATCCATCAAAGATGGAAGTCCTGCACCTGGGTCATGGTGGACCGGGATAGGGAATCAGGCTTTCAATGTTCGATGGGGCACCATTGCAGCTGACATCAAGGGTGAAGAGCCTCGGGGTGGTCCTGGATGCCTCACTGACTATGGAGGCCCAGGTCATTGCCACTGCCAGGCCTTCCTTTTTCCACCTGAGGAGGATCAGGCAGTTGGTCCCATATCTCACCCCCCATGACCTAGCTGCAGTGACAATTGCAATGGTCACTTCCAGGCTGGAGAGTTGTGGGCTGCCCTTGACCCTGCTCCAGAAACTGCAGCTGGTGCAGAACATGGCAGTATGAGTGTTGACTCTGTCATCTGTGTGGACGTGTATCCACCTGGTGCTGTGGGGACAAAGCTCCCGGCGACCCGGCAATGCTGCTGGTCACCGGGGGCTGATTTGCCATCCTGAGGAAGATGGGCAGCAACAGAGCCCGATGCCTGGCATCATGACGCAGGCAGGGGGCGGAGCCAGCCTGAATAAAGGGCCAGGCTCCGCTCTTGCCCTTTGGCAGTTGCTCCGACGTGCTCGCCCACCCTCCAGCCCTGTTCTTAGTGTAGGCTGTTGCTGGTTGCCTATTGGGGCCAGGTAGGAATTTTTCACTTCTACCCAGTATTAGAGGGAATACTGCATGCCAGAACTTTTTATGCTGAATCCCTTCTTGTGTCACCTCGCATGCAATTATCCTTCTGGTCCATCAGTATGGGTAATCCTATCCCATGATGAACTATTATATAGCTGTTCCCTGTAAGAGTTCTGACCTCAGTTGATTTCTATCCCCTTTTCCTTTTGTGTTGTATATATTACATGGTTGAAAATGATAAATGAACATGTTGCTGATGTGGTAATCTCAAGGTTTCTTCTTTATTTCATAGGTAGAACATAGGTAGAAGACGAACAGCTCGAGTTTTCGAAGTTCGTTTCGGGGTCTTTATCAAAAATACCACCTGAAACATACAACACTCAATATTGGAAACCTGAACCCCAATACTGGACAACACAATTAATAAAAATGAATTCATACATACTGTGTTGGAGTAATTATTCACATCATCCAACTTTAAGTGCACAGTATTGGAAGTAGTGCGATCCAAGCCTTTTTATATCATAGATATATGCAGGTTATTACTGCAGAGGGAAGCGTTTTGGATTTTCAATTTACAATCTGAGCATCCCAGAGGTTTAAATGCGGCTTTGGATCTTGCTTGTTTTTTAGGAGATTAATCTTCCTTTATAGACCTGATCCTGTATCCATCTGGTTTAAAAAGTTTATAAAATTCAAAATCTAGACATCCCCTAAGTGAGGGGGTGAATTTTTAAAGGTACATAGTAGAGTTTTCTCTAACTATGATATATATGATGCTTTGATATAAACAGTTTTGCATTGCCTCTAGATTTATAGATACCTTTTCAAATTACTCTTAGAATAGAACTGATATGTGTTATTCAGGATATTTATTAGTGATTCTCTGATGGTAGATCATTGTTGTCTTTTTGCTACAATCAATATGAGTATGCCTGTATCTGATAAGTTGGCCTCCTGTAGGTTCTTTGACACGTGTCTTTGCATTTGCATATATATGAGGTGCTTACTAGCTTTCTTTAAGACTGTTTGTCCGTTGTAAAGGAACTAGTATTTAGTACAGGAGCTATCTATAGCCATTTGGGTAAGTTATATGCTTGTGTATTACCATGAGCCATCTTTGAGCTCTTGATGTTGTTATTATGAATTAATTGTATATTCAATTACTTTTTATAGAACTTGAAATTCCTGTTATTCCTGTTATTGGATGATGTGAATAATTACTCCAACACAGTATGTATGAATTCATTTTTATTAATTGTGTTGTCCAGTATTGGGGTTCAGGTTTCCAATATTGAGTGTTGTATGTTTCAGGTGGTATTTTTGATAAAGACCCCGAAACGGACTTCGAAAACTCGAGCTGTTCATCTTCTACCTATGTTCTACCTATGAAATAAAGAAAAAACCTTGAGATTACCACATCAGCAACATGTTTATTTATCATTTTCATTGTTTTGTAATGGTTTGAACTTTTTGCAGCAATTTCTGGTTCATTATTCTTACTCTTATCTTGCTGTGCCCTGTATTGTATTCATATATTACATGGTTGCCATAACTCTGAATTCTAAAGAACGTTCAATGCAGTGGCAGATCAGTGTTATATAAATGTACCAAATAAATGAAATGTAAATTATTCCCAATCTTGATTTTGATTCAGCTGGTGAGGTTTATGGAATATTGATAAGTATCCCAGCTGCTTAGAAGTGTGAAAAACTGTCTAGGGACTTTTGGGGTTTTGTGTTGTTGGTGGGAAGGGATGCAGCAGAAAAAAGAACAGATAGCATCGTAAAAGAGTTTCTCAAAGGTTGTATCTAAGACAGCTACATGAATTGTGAGTAGGAGCAGAGTGCATATGTAAGTAATATGTATGTGGGGATTGCCAGTGAAAGTAAAGTAGGAACAGTGTTGCTGAAAGCCATTATGGGGTCCCTCTAGGTCATTCATACCTTCTGGATGCAACAGAAATGGTTGTTCTGTAACAGCTTAACAGCTCATTGAAAAATTGGTTTCCTATTCATGGCTGGCGAGCAAAATGTGAGATGAATCAGTGAGTGTTGGAGCATTGCTTGGCCTAATCCAAGTAATAAAAAAAGGATCATATTAGTCGCTCAGCTGCTCCATAGACCAGTAGGGTGACCACGGCACCTGTTAGGTCTCCCCCCTCCCCTGGATAGGAATTAGACAGATAGACAGCATTATGCATACAAAACACAGATGCCCTAATTCATGCAGGTTCTCCCTTGTATTAGCATAAGCTAATGCTCTAGGCTTGTTTTCTTTGTTTACGGTCAACTAAATGAGCACATGCCTGAGAATGGCAGAGATGTGCAACTCCATTGTGCCTGTCAATCAAACCCAGAAAGAAATGTGAAGAGATCAAATCCTTCAGGGAGCAAATTGTTAAATATAAATGGAAAGAAAGCTCTTGTTTATTTTGCAGTGGTCAGTCAGAGTAGATGGGTAGATGGCGGTAAGTTGTAAAAAGGAGCTATGTGTGACTGACATTAGGGCATGCTGGAGCTTGCAATATTCATGCATGCTCACTTATTAAAACTTCCACCCAGCTGAAGGTGGGATGGCTGTGAGTGTGCCTAGGTTCAAGATAGATAGCCACAGCTTTGGTTATTTATTTGAAGTATACATAATTCCAAGGACACTCTGGAAATCTTTTTTCTGTGCGCCCCCCCCCCATCACACTCCTCTCTTTCTTCCATCTTTCTCTTCCATCACTTTGGGGATATACAGATTCCCTTTATGTGTCTGGCAAGTAGCCACCGATGCATAAGAAATGGAAAGAGAGAGCACAGTACCTTTGCATAATTCAAAGGAAGAATGACAAAATATGGAAATGTGGTTTCTTTCCCCCAATGTAGCCCAATGTGAAACAGGAAAGTAAAGTTTACCACGAAGGCCGACATTTAGCATTCAGTGCTTTGCAACTGAATCAGAACTGCAACTCAATCCTACCCAGGTTCACGTGGAAGAGAATCCCATTTATTTCAATGGAACTTACTCCCGAGTGTGTGTGTTTGAAAGGATAAGGGAATAATGGTGCAATCCTAAATAGAGTTAACCCCTTCTGGACCTATTAACTTCAATGGAATTAAAGGGGTGTAACTCTGCTTAGGACTGAGTTGAAAGAAATCTGCTGGGTCAATAGTGTGATTCACCAAGGCTGTGGTCACAACACACTAGATAATCCACTTTCAGTGCACTTTGCAACTGGATTTTTCTGTGTGAACTGGCGAAATCCAGTTGGAAAGTGGATTGAAAGTGCATTGAAAGTGGATTATTTAGTGCGTGTGACTGCAGCCGAAATGCAGCTGTCTGTTTCCACCACTGGCCAGCGAGATGCCTCCAAGAATGTCGCAAGCCTGGCCAGAAGGCCACAGCCTTCTCTCCTATTTTCTGTCTCTGGCATTCAGTATTCAATGGTATACTGCCTCTGAACGTGGGGATTCTATTCAGCCATCACAGCTATCAGGGTTTCCCCTATTGCTTACTTGGAATTATTTCAGGTAGGTGTAGTTAAATGAAATAGTTTGTGTTCACGTGACAGAAATCAGGTACCCAAGGCATTCGTTTTCGGAAGACCGACCTGCTTCGCTGGGAAGTTCGACTTCTGACTTTGTAGAACTTCTCCTCTTGTCTATAGGAATCAGTTCTTCGGACACTCTTCATGAATATAATGGTCCTGCCACCAACATTTGTCCAAGCACTTCCACAGGGAAAATTGACCCAAAGCATTCTCCCAACTTGTCTGCACTCTCCTTATACTTCTTTAGCAGTCTTTTCACTTCCTTGTCATCCAGTGGCCAAACAAACTCCCTGCATAGCTTCCTGCTTCTTTTAGCTTAAAAAAACCCAAACCCCTAATTCTTATTTTAAAAAAAGAAAAAGAAATATGCTCCTCAATTTTTCATTTTGCTTGCTTGCTTGTCAGCTTGCATTTATTTTACTGGATTCCATACTCCTTGTTCTCTTCATTTGGGCAATACTTCAGCTTCTTGCTGTGCTAGTTGACTCTTGGGCTTGTCTGGTATCTTTCCAAATCTGTGTGGGTTCAAGCAAAACATCTGATACTTTCAGGGTCCAGTCACATGCAGAATTAGCTGCACAATAGGGACAAATGCTGGGCGGATTTTACGGGCGTGATCACACGAAAACATCTGGCAAGGGTCCCGCACCCGTCAGCAACCCGTATCGCCCGGCTGAAGCAGCGGAATTAAAAGATACCAGGGAAAGTTGTAACGATATGAGCTTATGTTTG
>NW_015169819.1:486467-488486 GCF_001447785.1 Gekko japonicus | reverse complement strand
AAAAATAATCCTGGTTTATTATGTGACTGTTGCCTCCATAGTCCAATGATGGTAAATGGGTCTTTCTAAACTTGTGAGCTGCAGTAGTTCTGTCCAGTGTTTATTCTCCATAAATCACTGTAAATGGCTATTTGTTGATATCATGCTTCATGTTGCATTAAAGGCATAAGGTTTCAGCAGCTTAATCTTGAGGAGGGAGACTTGGTGATTGGGACTGCACTTGTGTATACTGCTTGCATCAGTAGCAGAAGAAGGCTGTAGTCCCCACTTCATGTAGATAATGAGCACAGTGTGAAGCAGGGCTGAAGTGCACTGACCACTGGGCAGAGGCAGGCAGACAACAGCCATCAGGCACAACATAGGGCTAATGGATGTACACTTTAGGGCACCTGATGAAGTGAGCTCTGACATAAAACATTATGCTGGAATAAATTAGTTTCTAATGTGCCACTGGACCCCTATTTTACTTTGCTGCTACCAACTAACATAGGTACCTATTGAATTAATATGGGGCATTGTCACCCAAAGATGAGCTTATGAAGGATCTTGGATGAAGATATGCATCACATTTTAGGAGTAGCAGAGGTGGTTTGATAGTACCTCTGTTGCTCTGTACATAAATGCACATTTTTCTTTCCTGGGAGAGTTCAAGAAAAAATGTTGCAGGTCTTTGCAGTGATTTGGTTTGCTTGAGGGTGGATAATTGTCTTGCATCAGTGACATCACCAGCAAAATTCCTCTCTAGCCCCCACAATGTTTACATTTTTAAAATGTTTGTGGGTTTTTTTAAAATAAAGTGAAGAACAGAATTTAAGCAACTGTAGATGTGCCATTTAAAATAAAATAAAACAAAAATATAGTCCACCTGATGCAAAGGGAGGGGGTTTATGGCCGTACACACGAATCGTTACATACAGAGGAACCATTATGGTCATCTTCAGAGGCCCTGCTCTGGGTGTCCCCACCTTCTGAGATTAGGCAGGTGGCAACCCAGGAGAGGGCCTTCTCGGCCATGGCACCAAAGCACTCTGGGAGATTTGTCTGTCCCCTTTGGTTGCCACCTTCTGCCAGCAGGTACTGAAGACTTTTGGTTTCATTAAGCATTCCCTCAACGATCCCTCCCTCCTAACCAGTGTTTTGTATTTTAACTGTCTTATATCCATTTTTTCCTTTTATTTCTATTTCCTGTTCATGGACACAAGGTCTTGAACAACCCAAAACCATAGAATAATGACATATTTGTTTACATTTTAATGCTGTTTGGTGGTTGTTGTTTTTAAGTTATTTTAATTAGGTATGTTTGGGAGGGGGGTTATTTTAATGGTTTTATAATGTATTTTATCATCTATGTTTTAAATTGTTAGCCGCTTTGGCAGCCCTTGTGAAGGGCGTTAAGGCTGGATACAAATTTGGTAACTAAAATAAATATGTCTATAATGTAAGTTGTCAATCCATGCGCACAGTGAGAGTGAAGAACCAGTTGTTACTGCTCTTAAAATCCTACATCAGTCTTAACCTGTAGCATGTCTATGGACCACATTCATTGTGGGTAATTTCCCACAAGTGCTGCTCCGTGCTCACTCCTCCCTTTTGCCCCGATGGTACGTGTCAGTTTCACACAAGCTGCTGCGCGCCCACATTTTGCCCCGCAGCTTCGTGCGATTTCCCCTGCGTCTACTCAGTCCTCAAAAAACAGGATTGAGTAGACGCGGGGAAAATCGCACGAAGCTGTGAGGCAAAATGCGGCTGTGACGCTGCTCGAAATACCTGGAGATTTTGGGGGTGTAGCCTGAGGACGCCGGGGGTTTGTGGAGGGGAGAGGCTTCAATGGGGTCGACCCGCTTCCAAAGCGGCCACTTTCTCCACGGGAACTGATCTCTATAGCCTGGAAATCAACTATAATCCCAGGAGATCTCCAGGTACCACCTGCAGGTTGGCAGCCCTAGAAGGAACTCCGTGGGGGTGTGTGATGTCATATAGTCCATCCTCAGAAGCTGCCATTTCCTCAAGCAGAATGAA
>NW_015169819.1:467856-484877 GCF_001447785.1 Gekko japonicus | reverse complement strand
GCGCCCACATTTTGCCTCGCAGCTTCGTGCGCTTTCACCCGCGTCTACTCAGTCCTCAAAAAACAGGATTGAGTAGACGCGGGGAAAATCGCACGAAGCTGCTGGGCAAAATGCAGCCGCGCAGCCGCTTGTGTGAAATTGACACGGTACCATTGGGCCAAAGAGAAGAGTGAGCGCGGAGCAGCGCTTGTGGGAAATCACATTGTGTGTTTTAAGGGACATCCTGAATTCTAGATTGTTGCGGCTCCAAAGACCCCCTAATGTCATATATAAATAAATTATACATATGCACATCCACGCTTTTCAGCATGCGCCTGGAACAGATCATGGGGAAAGAACCTGGGAAAGGGAAGAGTTTTAGGAGGGGAGGGAGCGAGGGTTTCCGGTTCCAGGTTGCGAAATACCTGGAAATTTTGGGGGTGTAGCCTGAGGACGCCGGGGGTTTGTGGAGGGGAGAGGCTTCAATGGGGTCGACCCGCTTCCAAAGCGGCCACTTTCTCCACGGGAACTGATCTCTATAGCCTGGAAATCAACTATAATCCCAGGAGATCTCCAGGTACCACCTGCAGGTTGGCAGCCCTAGAAGGAACTCCGTGGGGGTGTGTGATGTCATATAGTCCATCCTCAGAAGCTGCCATTTCCTCAAGCAGAATGAAACCCTGTAGTGGAGATAACTTGTAGTTCTTGGAGATCTCCAGGCCACATCTGGAGGCTGGCAACCCTACTGAATACTCGTACGCCTTCCTTTTTGCAGTGGTTTTTATGGACTTGAGCCCAAGCTGGGAGGGTGAGCGCTGGCAATCAAGCGGTTGTGTTACTCTTGATCCCCTCCCCCCACCCCTGCTTAATGAAGATGCCTAGAACAAAGTTTGAAAAACCCTGCTCATTACAAGCCCTTAAGCAAAAACCCCTTGTAAGCATGGCTAATAACATTGGTTTCTGCCGGCTGACATAGTGCCCAGAGGTGACCCACTGCAGAGTGATGCTGTCTGCCAATTAATATCATAGCTCATTGCTATAAAGGGGGTGGGGGGAATACTGTGGTCATTGCTATAAAGGGGGTGGGGGGAATACTGTGAGTTTCTGGGATGCCTTCGTCAGATTCTTCCATTGTCTTCTCTCCACCAATAAGAAGCAAATATGCAGGCCTTGAAAAAAAAAGAGTCAAGAGTGATACAATCTTCCTACAAAAACTTCTATGGCCATCTGCCTAATTTAACCCAGTTGGTGGTGGTTTCTGAGTATGGAGTCCTGTGCTGCCACCTAGAGACACACTTGGGATATTCACTTTTGTGGTAGGATAGCAAGACACAACAGTCTCGAGATGAAATTGACCTTGAAGCAAACCTTGCCTCTCAGTGTTGGCAGTGGGGGTGGGCACATATCTGAGTGATGGATGGCTGATCTGCCTTTCTGTACTGAAATTTGCCCTTGGATAACTGCCCCAATTTTTTGCTTTTGGATAAATGCAGACTGTGGCTTTCTAGTCAACTGGTGAGGGACTTGGGTGATATCAAAGCCAGGAGAGCCAAAGGGTGAGGGTAGCAGGAGCTGGTGTAGGCTCTGACAGCTTTTTGATTCTTGGTGCCCTCTGCCAGCCTCTTTCGCTTAGAATTCTGTCCAGGTATGAAGCTGTGGATTGAGGCTGAGGCTTATCAGTGGAGCAGGTAGAGCACAGCTTGCCTTACAAAGACCCAGTCCTACGCAAACCCCCTTGGGTAGCACTTCCCAGGGGGAGAATTGTTTTGCTGCAGCAGTTAATAGAAGGGACTCCCACCCACCCATCTGTGCTGCTGTAAGAGCAGAAAGTGAGAGTGGTGGGCATACCGCTATGGAGAGACAAGAAAGAACTGTGCAACATTCAAGGATTCGAATGGCTCAAGAGCGTGTGGCCATGCACAGAGAATGGGACATTGAAGGAAGCCTCACTACAGGCCACAAACCATGCACCCATTTTCATATGGTACAAACAGTGTCTGTGATTCTATGCAGGTCTACTCTGAATAAGTTCCATTTGATTCAGTGTGGCTTACTACCAGGAAAATGTCGTCAGGATTGCAGCCTGAATGCCCAGCTCTCTGATAGGGTGCACACTAGAAACAGAAGGGAGGAGCAAGTTGGGTTTGATGGGCAGGCCAGATGGGAACAAGAGCAGGAGCCTTTGCTGAAGATCTGACTTAAAATTCTAGAGCTGTGGTGTTGGTGGGCATTGTGGAGCCTCTATAATGTCTGCAATGGTGAACTTAAGCAATAGGAGTGGGGCAAGGAGTAGACAAAGACTTTTCATGTGATATAAATACCAAGGGCAAATTCACATTTACTTCTGTGACCTGGAGTGATAACATCACTCCCATAGTAACCACCTTACTACTTTTTCCTTTTTGCCTCCAATGCGTATTCCCATTTTAATACTCCGTAATGACGTCTGTTTTTCCTTATCAGTAGGTCATGCTGGCAACCACTATGCAGTACTCCCTGGCAGTGACTAAAAAAATATGGTAGCCTCTGTGCTTATGTGGGTCCAGGGCTGGAAAAGTGGAGAACTTGCTTGGAAGATCGAAGATAAGCCCTACAGTCGAATCCCCTTGTATTTATAACATTTCTGGTCCCAAGCGTCTTTCTGATGAGACGGGTTAGGCTGAGAGAGAATCACTGGTCTAAAATGATCCCGCGAGTTTCATAGCAAGAGGGGATTTGAACATGGGTCTCCCACAAGCTAAGGCACCTCTCCTACCACTGCATCACACTGGCTTTCCTGTTACCCTTGGCCATATCACAGTTGGGGCCAAAGCAGTGGTGTGGCAAGATATCCACTCACCAATGTCAAGTGAGGCTTTGCTTTCCAGTGCTAATGGCTAGGCTAGGGATCAATGGCTTATTTTGGCATTCCAAGCAATCAGGTACTTGTGGAAAGGCACCACGCCTGCCAGTGTTGCTATTGGCCTTTTGCTGGGTGATAGTGAGATATTGAAAAAATGGTATTCAGCAGAGATAAGAGTATTCAGCAGAGCCAGAGTAAAATAACTCAGGCTGAGAGTCCATGTGTGATTAAAATATAAAGTTTTTACTAAATTCTAGCATGGGAAGGGTAACTGGGATGAAAATAACGACAGAGCATAATCGGCTACATCCTTACTCTACAAAGACAAAACTAGAAGAGAGAGATTATGGCTACTCTTCTTCTTCAGAACACCAAACAAAGACAGGAAGAGAAGCCATAAAATGGTAATACACCTTGACGCTTTAGTCCCAATCAAATCCCTAGATCAGGGAGAAAATTCCCGGGCTTTCTACATCTAAAGAACATTGGTTACATGAGAAACATGTGACTTCCTGTGAGTAACATAAAGAAACATTTAACCCCAGATATACTGAGTGTTTTCCACTTTTAGTACCCAACACCTTTGCAGCCTCAAGGGTTGGACTCATCTTCACGTCTTGAAGCAAAATTCCTATCATCCTCTCTCACTTTGTTCTTCAAAACCACCCAGGCTGTGTTTTACCACATGAGCAGTCACAGTGTCAGCATCAGAGGGGGGAGGGCATGCAGCTCGCCTGCTTGGTTGGGGGGTCCCTTGTCCTCCTTCTCCAGGGGGAGAGGTGAATTCTTCTTCTTATAACAGGCAAACAGCAGCATGTGTGTGCTGAGGAAGAACTATCTCTAAACTTCAAGGCAGCCATTAGATGATCGCCTCTCATTATTAAAGTTTAATTTAAACTGTGTATCAGAAAGAACAAACAAGCTCGTATCAAAGGAGCCTCTGGCATTTTTTTTAAATAGTTGATTAAATTTAAGGGAGTGGGGGCTGGAAGCCAACACTGACTTTCTTTATTTATTTCCTCTGAGCTTCCATCCCCTGGGTTCCCTCACCGCTGCAGAGAAAATGTGCAAATGAATGCCCAATATTAATTTTGTCTCTTCAGGTTGCTACAGGGAAGGCTTCTCCAGCCTCCCCTCAGCCTGTTCCTTTGACTGGACTGCCCTGCCTAACTCCCTTTTGCAGGAGATTCTGTTTTCTCTTCCTTCTCTCTTCTGTCAGCCTCATTTTTAAACACCTTGAATCCTACCCCATCCTCACTGTTTGCTGGTGTGTGATAGATTTCCTTGGTCTTGACTGTCCAGACTTATTCCCGGATCAGATCGTATTATTATTTGAGTGAAGTTCAGAAGGAACAAGTGGGTAAGCCATGGGAGGGGTCATCCTCTTTCCTACTCCTTCCCTATCAATCTTCCATTCCCCTCCTCCTCCACTGTCTGGGTAGTGAAGGGTGCGGGGTATAAATCCAATCTCTTCTTCTTCTTCCATATTCTCCATCCTGCCCTTCTGCATTCTCTCAGCCCAGCTGTCATGCTGCCCAGCAACTTCTCTCTATTATGTGGCATTTTGAAAGACCGTCAGGTGGGAAGTGTGGCCCAAACAACAATCTTGTGGAATTCCACATAACTAATGGCCATTACTAAATTTACTGCCACATGATGCAGTGATGGCTCTTTGTTCAGTTGGTTCTAAAAGGAGATTAGGAATATTCATGAAGGATCAGCCCACTTATTGTTAATGAATATTTGGAACCTCAGGACTCAGAGGCAGGAACCTTCTGCAGCAAATCTACTTTGCTTCAGTTTATTACAGGGCAACACCTGGAGGCTTTGGCCTCTGTGTCCTGCTGGATGTCTTCTGGGAACGTCTGGCTGGCTAGTGTGTAAAACAGGATGCTGGACTAAATGGACCGATCCAGCATGGCTGCTTCTAGGTTCTTATAGATCTATTTTCTGTACAACATGCAGTCACAACCCTGTTGATAGGAGGCAGCAAAGACTCTGATGTTTTATGGAGGTGGGGAAGCAGGATTCAATGCCATGATAAAATAGAATATTTGGAGCTTCAGGAGCTCGGAGCTGGTGAATGGTAGGGAAAAGGTTTATAGCTGCTACATGTGTGAGTCAGTTTTCTTTTTCTCAGTTTAAGCAATGCCTCAGGGCCTGAAATAACACAAGCTAAAGAGCTCTGGCCTATTCCTGTGATTTGCTTCATTTGAAATTTTGTGATGTTAGTGACACAGAGCAGAGATATACTCATGTTTCTTTGTGAAGCTCAGGATCTGCAAGCAATAGTAAGGAAATCAACAGCCCTACATCCCCCCCCCCCGAATGCTGTCTTTGATACTCCCGTTTTCAACAGTATACATCTCCTACCACAAATGATCCAACAGAGATGTTTTGTAGTGGCACTTGGTTAACACTGACCCAGAAATGGTATCTATACTCCCCTTTTCCTCTGAGAAATGGAGGAAATGCTTACAAGGGTCATTGTACCATGGTGGGGGAAAAAAAGTTCTGAGGTACGTGATGACGCAGCCCTGCCACACTACAGATCCAGAGAGCACACTCCCCCAAACAATTGGTTTGGGCTGATACATGGATTCTTGGATTCAAAGATACAGTGGAATGCTGATTCACAAATCATTGTGCATTGGCAGGAAATTGTCATGTGCAGATGTGGCAGTATACATATGCCTTAAAGAACAGCATTGTAATACTGACCAGAGCTTGTGGTAGCTCCAGAAGGAGCACCATCTGCCTCTGCAGAGACCCTGATACCAACCCTGAATCCATGGCTGCTTGTACAGCCAGAGGGCAGCCATGCCTGAGAACACTGATTTTCAGGCAGTCTCCTTTCCTTTCCTAATGCTGCTTCTTTATGCATTGCTAGCTTATTTCATCCACAACACTGTGGCAACTTCCTAGAAAGGTTTAAACACCATCACATAGCAGGGCTGGAACAGAAGGAACATATTCTGAATCCAACCAACGTATAACCAACGTATGTCCCTTTTTTACTTGGAATGCTGTTGCAGAAATAAAATCCAAAGCATCCTGAATAAAAAGTAGGCTGTCCTAAAGGGCAGTTTCTGCACTATGTAAAACCTGTTGCTGACAGCATGACTCACCTGTTGCTTTCTTCAACCGCTGCCTGACTGTTCCGTCTTTCCCTTGCCACAACAGAATTTACTGTTTTTATTTTTTTACTTAAAAAAAAATGTTTGGTCCATCGAATAGAACACAAAGGCTGCCCCACGGTCAATCAGCAAGTAAATAACAAAAGCTTGTGTGGCTGCCAGCCATGACACCACAGTGCAGACAACAGTAATTCACTGTAGCCTATCAGGAGATGTAGGAGATTACAGTTGCCCTGGCTATGTACCTCATTGATTGTCGACTGCATTGATCTATGTAGTCATCTCCCTTTCTCTCTCTCTCTCTCTCTCTGTCTGTCTCTCATCAGTGTTCATCTCTCTTTCTCAAGGTACATGATCACATCCCTGGACCGCACCCATGCTGGCTTCTACCGCTGCATCGTGCGCAATCGCATGGGAGCCCTACTGCAAAGGCAGACAGAAGTGCAGGTGGCATGTAAGTGATGGTGCATGTCATGATGTAAGGGTTTCAAAATGTACAAAGGATTGTCCATACAATAGGGCAGGAGTCCAAAGGGTGAGGAGGAGGGTAGCAGAGATGTCATAATGGAGAGCTCAGCCAGTGGTTCCAGTGGGGCAAAATGTGACAGAAGGAGGAGTGGATTCAAAAGGCATTTAGAAGCATGACCGTCTTAACCGATTGTCCTTAGAAATGGAAATTCGCAACTTCCAGCTTTGGCAGAGGACCTTCTATATGTTAGACAGGTGTAACAATGCAAACAGCTGCTTTCTGTAAAGAAAATCAGCTTCAGAAGAGGGCAATTTTGATCATTCTGTGTTTGCTTAAACCACTAGGCATTTTCCCCCTCCAGATGAATGCCCCTCCTCTTTGCCTTTCCTCTAGTGTGGGCTTCCACATGCATATTTGCAAGGGCAAACATACAACTGAGGGGGGGGAGAGGAGAGGAGAAGAATAACTTGAAATAGGTGATTTAGAGCAGAATAATGTCTGAGAGGGGAAAGGTTAACATCCCCTTCTACCCTCCCACTTCTCCAATCAAAATTACCCCTTCCATAAACTTTGGTTACATATTTGCATGTAAGATGTACACAGGCCTTTAATGGAAGAGGAAAAAAGGAGGAAATGTGTGTACTTCTGATATACTTGGGAGCCCAGCCAGTTGTCAGTCCACCCAGTTAGAGTTCTTGAATTATTTGGGTACATCTGCATTACAAGTGGTTTTATACCAAATTAGGGTTGCCAAGTGGAAATTTCTTCTTACCGGGGGACTCCCATTCCGTGGCTGGAGCGCGCGCGCAGCACACACATCACCCGGAAGGGACATGACGATTGGTTTTATACCAAATTAGGGTTGCCAAGTGGAAATTTCTTCTTACCGGGGGACTCCCATTCCGTGGCTGGAGCACGCACGCACCGCACACACATCACCCAGAAGTGACGTGACGATGCTGGGCACGCTGGGGGCAGGGCCATGACCATCCAAGGGAAAACCATAGAGTTTTCCCTCGGATGACCGTGGCCCCGCCCCCAGTGTGCCCGGAGTGGGCCTCTGGGGCGGGGATTTCCCCGCCCCCCGGGGGAACTTGGAAAGCCTATACCAAATTAATTGTTAAGACTTCCTCCAAAGAAGCCTGGCAATTGTGGTTTGACAAGGATCTTGAGAACTTTGTTAGATAGCTCTGACACCCTCACACAGAACTTCAGTGTTCCTTGGGTAGAGGGAATGCCTGTAACAGTAGTGCTGACATGTTATTTGGCTCCCATCTCAGAGCACCTCTGCTTTTCTAAGCTCGGACAAGATACCTTTTCCCCCATCACAATCAGGAAACAGTTTAAAGGATAATTTTGGCATGCCGGGCTGTGCTCCCCTTCCCTCTCATCTTTAAGTATTATCGTAGATTATCCCATAGAGACATGTTTCTTCCATGTGTGGTTACGGGACAAGCTGTCAAGGTCATCAGGCAGCTCTGATCTGGATGGCCCTTGGTGAGCAAATGTTAGGTGAGAAATTATTGGGTGCTAAAGGGCTCTTCAGTTGAGCAGAGGAAAATGGAATTGAAACCAACAGCTGGAAGATGAAGGTGGAGAAATGCAAATTAAAAGAAAGGTGCAGCCTTTTAATGCTGTGAGTGATGAACCACATCATCAAACAGGGCATTTTACACCTTCTTCAAATCAAGATTAGAGGGCTTTCTAAAGGACACCATTCAGCCATCTGCAGGATGCTTCAATAATGAAAGGGAATTCTGTAGCCATGTGCTATATATGAGAAGTCACCTTCCAATTTTATCACCCTTTATTAATCCTCCGGCAACAATCAACTGACCTTTTGTAGTGGTGCCAAATCACAGAACCCTCACAGCTCTTAAGCAATGTCCCCTCCATCCACATTTAGGAGATTACATCGAAAGGCCCCCTTTTTCATTAGTTATTTTTGTTTTTAAAGATTATAGCATATTTTCCAACTCCTTTTTTATGGCAACCAAAACCAGAAATGTTCTCTTTTCATGTGGAAGCTAATCTTCCATCCCTTGAAAGACAGCCATGGAGGTGGGGGGGAGGAAAACAAGACTGATAAGTACTGGAATGATTTGGCTGTGCTTGGGGGACATGAAGCCACATACCCATGTTAGGGTAGCTAATCTCCAGGTAGGGAGATCAGTATTAATAGAAATGTGAGAGAGACAAGCCAGCCTAAGGAGGTTGTTTAACACCCTGTGGTGTTAAATCCCTAAGATGGCTTTTAAGAAAGCCAGCCGCTTGCCTCAGCAGCACCCTCTGAAAGGCAAGAAAAGCAAACAACGTTTATAACAATTACAGCACCATTGCCTGATGCAAGGACATGCTGCCCATATAAATCAGCCGTGGTCTCTGACATGTGGAGGGAAAAGGCTGGAATGTGAATGACAAATCTGTGTCTGGCGGCAGAATCTGGATCAGCTGGCTGACTCCAGAAGCACTTATCTGAGGAACCTCATACCTCAGTGCAGCTGGTGTGTGTGTGTCTGGGAAGAAGCTGTTCTGTGGGAATGGGAACCAGTGGGAGGAAGAAGCTTGAAGAAAATACCTTGAATCTAGTAATGCTTCGTAAGTCTGTTTTGATGTGCCTCCCTACAGTAGACACATTAAGCTTGTCTGCACTAAAACAGTGGCTGTGGGCTTTGTTTGAGGTGGTATATGTGCACAGAATGTTCTAGAAGAGGCATTTAAATAGGTATTTGTATGTGTCCTGTTAGAGGGGCGGTCTTCAACCATGTGTGATCTTTTCTGGCTTTTTAGTAGAACCCACATGGTCCACTGAGGTATGTTATGTGTACAAAGCAAGAATGTATATGTGGGATCTCTTAAAGAGTGTATGGGTTCTGTATGCTGTCTTGCTTAAGGACATAAGAAATACCTGAAAGGATCACACCAAGTTTCACATAGCCCAACATTCTCTGCAAGAATTTCAGTAAGCAGGTATTGCATTAAAAATGGACTTACCAGTGACCTTCTCTGTCCACCCCTCCTCTGCTATAACTTGCTTTGACCTATAGATGCTTCACTAGGTAGTATCCTGCTGATTTATTTGTTTATTTGATTCAATTTCTATCCTGCCTTTCCCACAAGAGGGCTCAGGGCAGGTTACAACATTAACATAAAACAATAAAATCAAGATAAAACTATAAACCCTTAGATGATGGCGATGAAACTACATCACAGCTATTTCAATGGTCCCCTGGTGTTAGACAATAAAAACAGAAAGGGCTAGATCTGAAAAGAAATTCCAGATTATGAATACCCTACCTTGGGTAGACCAAGGTGGCTATCATTCTGTGTCCTCGAAAACTGAAGACCATCATATAAATGGTAACAGAGAGGTAACACAATGGTAACAGGAGGGGCCAGATGATATTTGATGTCTGCTGCCTGATAGAAGAGCTCCATCTTTCAGGTCCTGTGGAACTGTAAAAGGACCCGCAGGGCCTTGATCTCTAGCGGGAGCTCTTTCCACCAGAAGACATCTCACTATGTGACCATGGAATCTTCCTAGTACATTTTTATCCTACCCTTCCTCCAAGGAGCTCAGGGCAGCATACACCGTTCTCCAGTCCCCCTCTTTATGTGACATAGGTTAGACTGAGAGAGTGTGACCATCCCAAGATTACTGAGCAAGTTTCACCACAAACTATAGATTTGAACTCAGGTTTCCGAGATCCTAGTCTGACACTCTGACCACTACACAACACAGTTCCCAATGGAATGCTGCCAGATGGTGCTGTCTCCAGAGGCTGTTTAATGTATGTCGTTCTGTGACATGCAGAGGCCTCCCTGTGGTGTCTTTTTGTCCCAGGAGACATTTCAGTCTTATTGTCTACCTACTGGTTGTGTTCTCTCTCATGACTCAGTGCCTTGATGTGGCAAGGGGGCTTGCGTGGTTAAATGAGGCTGCGGGTTATGTCACGGAGGGCCACCCAGGATGGACAGGCCGCAGGGGAGAACTCAGACAAAACACGATCCACTGGAGAAGGAAATGGCAACCCACTCCAGTATCTTTGCCAAGAAAACCCCATGGACAGTAACAAAAGGCTAAAAGATATGACACTGGAAGATAATCCCCTCAGGTCAGAAGGTGTCCAATATGCTACTGGGAAAAAGCAGAGGGCAAGTAACCCCAGAAAGAGTGAAGCGGCTGGGTCAAAGCCGAAAGAACTCTCAGCTGTGAATGTGTCTGATGGTGATAAGAAAGTCTGATGTTCCAAAGAACAATGCTGCATAGGAACCTGGAATGTAAGATCTATGAATCAAGGTAAGTTGGATGTGGTCAAAAATGAGATGGCAAGACTGAACATGGACATCTTGGGAATCAGTGAACTGAAGTGGACGGGAATGGGTGAATTTAACTCAGAAGACCATTATATCTACTACTGTGGCCAAGAATCTCGTAGAAAAATTGGTGTGGCCTTTATAATCAACAAGAGAATGTGAAAGGCAGTAATGGGATACAATCACAAAAATGACAGAATGATCTTGGTCCGAATCCAAGGTAAACCATTCAACATCACAGTAATCCAAGTCTATGCCCCAACCACTGACGCAGAAGAGGCAGAAGTGGACCAGTTTTATGAAGACCTACAGCACCTCCTAGAACTAACACCAAAAAAGATGTCCTTATCATCATAGAGAACTGGAATGCTAAAGTAGGAAGTCAAAAGGTAACTGGAATAATGGACAAGTTTGGCCTTGGAGAATAAAATGAAGGTGGCCAAAAGCAAAGTCTTAAAAGATGATGCTGTTAAATTTGGAAAATGCAACAGTGGCCACAGGATTGGAAAAGGTCACTTTACATTCCAATTCCCAAAGAAGGGCAATGCCAAGGAATATTCAAACTATCGCACAATTGCACTCATTTCGCTCGCTAGCAAGGTCATGCTCAAGATCCTACAAGCTAGGCTTCAGCAGTATGTAGATAGAGAACTGCCAGAAGTACAAGCTGGGTTTCGAAGAGGTAGAGGAGCTAGAGATCAAATTGCTAGCATTCGTTGGATTATGGAGAAAGCAAGGGAGTACCAGAAAAACATCTACTTCTGCTTCATTGACTACACTAAAGCCTTTGATTGTGTGGATCACAACAAACTATTGCAAGTCCTTAAAGAGGTGGGAGTACCAAACCACCTCACATGTCTCCTGAGAAACCTGTATAAGGGTCAAGAAGCGACATTTAGAACCAGATATGGAACAACTGATTGGTTTAGCTTAGGAAAAGGAGTACGACAAGGATGTATATTGTCACCTTGCTTATTTAATTTATATGCAGAGTACATCATGAGAAATGCTGGCCTGGATGAATCACAAGCAGGAATTAAGATTGCCGGGAAAAACATCAACAACCTCAGATATGCAAACTATACCACTCTAATGGCAGAAAGTGAAGAGGACCTTAAGAGCCTCTTGCTCAAAATGAAAGAGGAGAGTGCAAACCTCAACAGCATGATAAAAAGTAGAGACATCACCCTGCCAACAAAAGTCCGTATGGTCAAAGCAATGGTATTCCCAGCAGTAATGTATGGCTGCGAGAGATGGACCATAAGGAAAGCCGAGTGCCAAAGAATAGATTCTTTTGAATTATGGGGCTGGAGAAGACTCTTGAGAGCCCCTTGGACTGCTAGGAGATCAAATCAGTCAATCCTAAAGGAAATCAACCCTGACTGTTCCCTGGAAGGCCAGATACTGAAGCTCAAATACTTTGGCCACCAAATGAGAAGGGAGCACTCCCTGGAGAAGACCCTGATGCTGGGAAAGATTGAAGGTCAAAGAAGACGGGGACGGCAAAGGATGAGATGGTTAGACAGTGTCATAGATGCAACGAACATGAAATTGAGCAATCTCCAGAGTACGGCAGAAGACAGGAGGGCCTGGCGTGATGTGGTCCATGAGGTCGCGAAGAGTCGAACTCGACTGTGCAACTGAAGAACAACAACTGGTTGTGTTTGTATGTGAGGGATTCTCTGCCCCTAATAAGATGTCAAACCATCCTTACTTTCTCTTATCTTCCTAGCTTATTCCTCTTTTGAGGTTCCCTGGGATTTTCCAGGTTAGCATCAGGGCTAGAAGGGAAGTAGATCTCATTCTGCAAAGGGCTGGGGACGGCAGATTCTTCATGTCAGATTCAAAACATGCTGTGAGGACTTCAAAAGCCCAGGGAGGAAGAGGAAAACTTGCTGAGCCAAGGGCAGGAGAAGAAAGAGGGGAAAGGAGTTGTGATTGCCAGGCAGAGGAAGGCAGCAGCAGGGAAGGACTGTTCATTCAGGTTTAAGGCAAGGTTGACAGGTGCCTCTGAGGTTTTCTGTGCTCGTCACGCATGGCTGCAGAATAAAAGTGCCGCCCTGGAAAGGGAGATACCATGCAATTAATCTAAATAAAAGAGATGCTTCACAGGAGAGCCACAAGCTGGTGGGGAATCAGGAGCAAGAGAGCAACAGGGACTGGTGGTGAAAGAACTGCTTGGCATTCTGTTGCTGGTCTCAGTGCTGGACCACAGCGGCCATGCTGCCGCACCTCCTTCCTGCTTCTCCAGCTCGCCATGACTCCCTGCCGGCCTTCCCTGTTTTTCTGTCTTTGATGTTGCCCCCTTGGTATGCTTTGCTTGCAACTGCAGAGCTAGACAATGCTTTGAGTCAAGTTTCCAGGGATGTAAGAGGTACTTGAAAGAAACCTTGAGATTTGGTGTTTGTTTGTTTTTAAATTAAGCAAATAGACATATTTCATTTGGAGCAACAATTTTTATTTTAAAATTTTTGTTTTAGATGTTTATACCCTGCTTTTCTCCCTAACAATTGATAACACTGTTCTCCTCTCCTCCATTTTGTCCTCACAACAACAACCCCCTGTAGGGTTGCCAAACCCCCCGGTTTGCCAGGAGTCCCCCGTTGGGGGGGGGTTCTACCTGCCGCCGGCCAGATGGCCAGTGGGGGAAGCCCAACACCCACAGCCACCCCTCTCTCTCCCTTTAAGTGTGTGGAACCCGTGTTTCCTCCCAAGCCCAATCTCCGCTTGAGATCAGGCTTGCAGGGAAATGCCAGCTTCGTGCACTTAAAAGGGAAATGCGGCTGCTCTTAAAGAGGAAACGCCGGCTCCTGCGCTTAAAAGGGAAACGCCGGCTCCTTTAAGTACAGGGAACTGCCGTTTCTGGAGATCCGGTTTAAAAGGGAAACGCCGGCTCCTTTAAGTGCAGGGAACTGCTGTTTCTGGAGATCTGGCGCACGGGTGGTGTGGGGGGGCGGACGTCCCCAACGTGCCGTCATCATGTCGGGGATGCCCCGCCCCCTCCAGGAACGCCCCCAAAGTCTCCCGCTGGGGGTGGAAGATGGACTTGGCAACCCTAACCCCCTGGCTAAGCGGATAGAGTGTGACTGACCCAAGCCCACTCAGTGGGCTCCCATGGAAGAGCTGGGCTTCATACCTGGGTCTTCTAGATCCTAGATCAGTACCCTAACGACTGCATCATGCTGTCTCCCAGAACTGATGTATGGAGTTTTATATCTATCAGATAGCTCTGTTGTTTGTTTGTTTTTTAGTGGAATAACGTAAGCCCACCCACTGTACCACCATCATCCTTTGAGCTGGTGCTCCATGATCATGTTGCAGAGAAATTGGCAGGGCCAGCTGCGGCATGGTAAATCGTGGACTTATGTAGCTATAGGGCTAAATGTTGCTTTTGTTTAAAAAAAGTCCTCATGAGTCTTGAAGTTTTAGTTTTTAAGGAAATTTTTACCCAAGTGACAAAATTCATAATGAAATTACAGTTACTGGAAGCCCCAAGGCAGAAATCTCCAACTATGGGGGCTTAACCTCCGTCTGACGTTCCTTGTTAGAAGCGATTTCCATCAGGAATCATCCTAAATGGACTCAGTGCCTCATCAGCATTCTTGGGAATGAAGATCTATGAGCCAAAGCAGGGAGAGAAAATTAAAATCCAGACAGCCACTGGAAAGGCTACGCGGGGGTGTAGAGAAAGAGCACCTTGTTGCTCACAGCTTAAAAGAGTCCTGTGAAAATGCAAGATTTAGTACATGACTCTCTGCCTTTCTGTCAGGGAGAGAAATAACCCCCCAATATTGGGAAAAGGAGATAATCACTATTTTAAAAATTCGAAAAAGGAGATCTATGAAGATCCCAAATAATGATGAGTTTGTAAATCAAGTTGCTTATACAGGGTGAAAACATCTGTACGTTAACCAAACATGTGCGGCTTGATCCAGTTTCCCAGCCTGATGTAAATTTGCCTCAGCTTAACCAATTCCCTCCTGTGACATATCCAGACCGACAGACCAGGTCTACAGATCCAGACTCCCCCATCTCATTCTGTCCTCTTCATCTCCCCCTTCCTATCAGCTCCCCCCCCCCCCAAGGTTGGTGGCAAATCAGGCAGTTAATGGGAAATTAATCAGGCAGCTGTGCTAACGTTAATGGCAAAGTCGTTAAAAAGAGATTCTTTACACGTTTTTAATTACAGCAATTAAAGCAAGTCAATAAAATGCCTCCCTATACCCCCCACTTTGTCATTAGTACTATTATTATTATTATAGGTGCTATAAATTCCCCACACAAAAAAAACAGCTGCACTGTGGGGAGGCACCGGCCTCCATCTCACTAGCATCAGGGTTGGTGATCAAAATATGCGGGGAGAGAAAAGAGAGCT
The DNA here is from genome assembly GCF_001447785.1 of Gekko japonicus. Taxonomy (NCBI): domain Eukaryota; kingdom Metazoa; phylum Chordata; class Lepidosauria; order Squamata; family Gekkonidae; genus Gekko; species Gekko japonicus. Next base: position 469,758 of record NW_015169819.1, on the reverse strand, counting down.
AAATATGAAATATGTACGTTACAGGAGTGTCTGGCAATTTTAAGGGTAGGGGAGTGGGTGTGGATGTATGAGGGGGGGTTGTGGAGATGGATGTGTTAAGTGGCAGCGGTGAGTGGGGGAGAAGAAGTCAGTTGGCTGCTTCCACAGGTCATTGCTGTTTTAAAGTATATGAAGCATTCATTGGTGTCACCTGTGCTATGAAAAAATACGCCCAGTTATAGCAAAAACTCCCCTGAAAGGTTTAGAGAAAAGCTAACTTAATGCCGTTCACTTTGTACTTGAGGTATAGATTTCTAAGTACATATGGCTCATGTCATTTCAAGAGGGCACTTACATGTATAAATGGCTGCTTTTCAAAATACACATGGCAGTGACCTGGAATGGACCAAGCCTTTTCTTACCTATACTTCACAAGGAGAAAGCAGCAGTTTGTACATACTCATGCCCTTTTATAAGTGAACCTCACACACACATTTTGTACTTGGCTATCCATTGCCACACTCAGAATGTATTGTGTGAAGCAGCTCTCACAGTTCAGCCAAGTAAAATGTAATAGAGGCTGTCAGGTTTCTGGGTGCCATGGTGACTCAGAACTTGGGGAATTTCCCCAGCTTTGCATGTATGTGGACAGAAATCCTGCAGTCAGTGCATGATTTTGACATTTTAACTGCTTCCTCTCTCCAAAGCAAAACATTAAGACGGGGCTACACTACTGGTGACCATCAAGCCAAATGTAGCCCACCAGACCTTTATTGTGGCCTGCCAGTTGTTTGGCAGCCATCCTTCTAAGAACAGGCAGTTCATCAAGCCCCTGGTTAATGTGCTACCTCAACTACTGGATGCATTCAGTTTGGGGGGGGGGGATCAGAGATTGTGCATGCCTGCATTAAGAAGTCCTGCTAGAGCTGCCAACTCTGGGAGATTCCTGGACGTTTTGGAGGCACAGCCTGGGAAGGGTGGAGTTTGGAGAGGTACACCTATAATGCTCTCCAAAGTAGTTGTTTTCTCCTGGGGAACTGATCCCCGTACTCTGGAGATCAGTTGTAATTCCACGAGATCTCCCATCTGGAGGTTGACAACACTGTGTCCTGCTACCCCGGGTCTAGCAATCTTCTCTTAAAAGACCACTTTACCTTGTGATTTGTTACACTCTCAGCAGGGCAGGTTCCACACTATGAGTCTTTTGCATTCCTCTTCCGCGCTCAGCTGCAATTGGCATTGAAACAGAGGTTTCCCCATAGTATTTAATAAAGGGCCATGTTCCCCATAAAAATCCATCCCCAAAGGAAGCGCTAACTACATGTACATGCCCTTCAGCAAAGGTCTCACTTCTCCAATGTTCCTTCCCTTGCATTGTTTTTAGACTAATTAATTACTTCCTGTTCTGTCTGGGCTTGCCCTTTTGTTCTCTGCATTCATGAACAAATGCTCGATTATCAGTTGTTGCTGGGGGAGGGCAGAAGCTTCATTACCGGGAGAGGGTCTTTGTAGTAGGCCAAAGTCACTGCTCGTACTTTTAAAAAATTGTGTTGTTTATTATCATTGTAACGCTATTGTGATCATAAGAAAACGACAAAAACAAAGACCAGTGACTTGGCTTGCTGTGCAATGTAAGAGGCAAAACAGTTCTTGTGCCCCCTTCTCTCACCCTCCAGAGATGATAATCAACAAGCATTTATTCATGGCTGCCAGCAGAGAACTATTTCCAAGAAAACAGGAAATAATTAATCAGGCTGGAAGGTGAAGAAAGGAAAAGACGAATAAAAATATGAGGCGAGTAGTCCTAGGAAGCCTTAATAATGCTTTGACTGTCCATAGGGGACAGTGTGGTTCTGCAGTTGCATTTGAAAGTGGCAAAGCCGGGGGGGGGGGGGGGGAAGGCAAGAAACGAGAGCTTAACAA
>NW_015169819.1:465313-467686 GCF_001447785.1 Gekko japonicus | reverse complement strand
ATGTGGAATCAGTGGAGGAATCTAGCCTTTTCAGGTGCCTGAGCAAATGCGTATAGCTGTAGCTAAAGAGTTTGGAGATTGGCTAATGCAATTTTCGATAATTTCTAGGCTCCTATATGCCTTTGCCAAACTATATACCATGCATATATGCTTTAGGTCACAGGGGTCATTTCGTAGAAAAAGAGCTAGGGGGACTCATTAGCATAACTCATTAGCATATGCTACACCCCCTGACATCAGGGGCCCGGTGGTGGACCTGCAAGGCCGGCGAAAGTGCGAGGAAGCCCCGCCAAGGCCCTCCCAGGCCCCAGGCAGGCAGGGGTGGGGAGAGGCGGGGAGGGAGCAACTTACCCTCCCTCTTCTCCTGCCTCCTCCTGGCTGAATGAGGGCTGGAAGCGGGGCGGCCAGAAGCAGGGGGCAGGGCTTCATCGTGTGCCCCGCCCCCCTGCACGTCACCCGTTTCCCCCCGAAATGACCTCTGCTTTAGGACTAGATTTGGGAAGCCAAAAGTAAGCCTGAGACTTGCCTTTGGTCTAAGCCACTGGTTCCCAAAGTGGGCAATACCTTCCCCTGGGGGGCGCTGGAACGATCCAGGTGCAGATCCACAAGCTGCATCTTTTTGTCCACTTCTTGAAGGTAGATTTCCAGGGGGGCACTGAGTAATTTTTTTTTCTGAAAACAAGGCGGTAGGCCAAATAAGTTTGGGAACCTCTAAGCACTTGGAGATGACACATTGACTGTTGTTTCTTTTGCAGATATGGGGAGCTTTGAAGAGAACGAGAAGCAGCAGAGTGTCTCACATGGAGAAGCTGCCGTCATCCGTGCTCCCCGAATCGCCAGCTTCCCTCGACCCGAAGTTTGGGAACCTCTAAGCACTTGGAGATGACACATTGACTGTTGTTTCTTTTGCAGATATGGGGAGCTTTGAAGAGAACGAGAAGCAGCAGAGTGTCTCACATGGAGAAGCTGCCGTCATCCGTGCTCCCCGAATCGCCAGCTTCCCTCGACCCCAGGTCACATGGTTCCGTGATGGGCGCAAAATCCCCCCCAGCAGCCGCATGTGGGTAAAAAAAACTATGTCCATCACAAGATCCGCTTTCACAGTGGAAAATCTGTATTCCCGCAGTTGGTGCTGACCAACCTAAATCTAGGTGGTTGCTCCATTTGCAGTGCAATCCTATGCAGAGGCTCAAATGTGGGAAGATTCTAGAGCACAGACAAAAATCAAGGTACTCCTGAACTTCGTCAGGGAGAAAAACCCTCTGCATAGTTTGGACAAGTGTGGAAGAGTTCATTGTGTGGTGTGAGGCACAAACGTCAAGTGACATGCTCACTGTAGACATGCAAGGCCTATGTCCAGGAATGGTGCTGGATTCCAAGACACCCCCCCACTGGGAGGGCTGGCACGGCAGTCTGCAGCCAGCACCGGTTGGGGCCCGGCCTTAAGGCACCCCAACCTGGCATCAGCACCAGCAGCCACAGAGCAAGCCAGGACTGGCCCTGAGGCCTGGGAAGGAGCTGGCCAGGAAAACCAGGAGCAGGTCCAGAGGCTCCACAGCCTGTCTCAGCCAGCTTCATGGCACAGCCAATAGGAGATTTTTTCCCCGCCTGCCCCAGCCAGCCTCAGGGCACAGCCAATAGGAGAAGTGGCAGGAGGAGGAGGAGGAGGAGGAGGAGAGAGCAATCACCCTTCCCCAAGAACAGGCCAGGTATGGCTGGGGAGGTGGGGATTATGGTGAAAGATGGGGTAGACAGCCTCTTTAAAAAGGGCTCCTGTAAAAGGCCAAGGAGGGAGGACAGGCACAGCTCTAGCCTGCGCAAACTGGAACCAGGTGACACAGCCCCCTTCCCTTCCCATTCTGAGGCCTGGGGAGGCCCTCTAGCAAGAATGGCTAACAGACCTGGAAAGGAGGGAGCGCCACAGCCTACCAGGAGTTTGGAGAAGGGACTTACCAGAACTGATCCCGGTGCCTACTCAGGCCCGTAGCTAGGACCTTTCTGGTGGTGGGGCCCTGGGGAAAGTGGTGGGGCCAGAGTGTGTGTGCGTGCGCGCCGCATGCACATCAACCGCCAAGAGTTTGAGATGGGAAAGAAAGAAGATACTCCCCCCTCCTTCCCTCCCGTTTCTGAGCCAAGGAAATGCATAGCGACATCCCCCACACACTATCCCCAGTGCAAATCCCGCACTCCCCCCCCCAAACAGAGGGACTCACCGGAGCAGCCCACCACCAGCAGGAGGGCGACGTTCCTGAGGAACAGCAACCCCCGCGGCTGCAAACCCATCCCGATCTGGAGCCCCATCCCCTCTACTGCACCCGCTGGCCTCGCAACGCACTTTCCCGCGGGGAGGAACGCGGGGCGAGGGACAGGATT
>NW_015169819.1:453910-465237 GCF_001447785.1 Gekko japonicus | reverse complement strand
GATTTCTCCCCCCCGTCGTGACTCTGCTGGGGGGGAAGAATATAGAGATAATATGGCGGGGGAGGGGAGCTGGAGCTTGCCCGGGGAGGCTGCAGGAGGCGGCGGTGCAAAGGCTGTCGCTGGCAGGGAGGATAGAGAAGCCTTTGTACAAACTCCGTCCCGGCCCTGCTTGCGGCGGGGGTAGAAGCAGAAATACGAATCCTCCCTCCCTCCCTCGGCCAGCGAGGCAGGGAAGGGGCCCATGCGGAGCGATGTCGCTGGCCTGCCTTGTGCTCCGCCTGAGCGCTTCAGATGCCAGTGGGCATGGCGAGGAAGGGGAGGAGGAGGAGGGGAGGGAGGCCACTGTGCTTCAAGCCCTCTGACGCCGCCTCGGCCTCCAGCGCCGCCACCGCCAGCGGCCAGCCTTTCGTCATCTTCAGGCGGGGGGAGGGGGGAGCAGAGGAGGGGGAGGGGGCCCAGAAAATCCACGGGAAGGCCGGGCCCCATGGGCCCCACGGGAGCTACGGGCCTGTGCCTACTCCTTCCTTTCTTTGGAATCTGGTGCTACAACAAGCCAGCCAGTGGTGATCCTGGGGAAGTGAAACTATTGTCAGGAGTGCCCAGCAGATCCCCCTGCTGGCAGAAAGGTAGAACCTGGCACCCCCTAATGTTTGCTCATAGTTAATGAACACTCTACAGAGAAGGGGGAACTGATAACAGAAATCTTAGATGTGATGGTAGGTATGAGCAGACTGTCTATCAATAGATATATAGTATGGCAATGTACGAATGTTGATAGGCCAAGATCGTGTCTTCCTGGCACCTGCGGAGAGAGATCCATTCTTGGACAAGGTACAAAGCATGGCCTATAAAAAAATTATCAGCAACATGCTCTCTCTGACTCTCACCCCCAAAGGAAAGGCATAAGGCAGACACATTAGCTGAGCCATTTATCTGAGAGAATCCTGCCACGTCCCATCTTAATGGGACAAAGTGTGAGGGAATGCAGCTGAATGCTTCCTTGTTAAACTAACATTAAGGATGTTTAACAGATGTCTCGCGTGCATCACATTAACATCCGTAGATAGACTTGATAAACTAATGGCTTTGTTTATCATCTAGAAAATGCATTTAAGAGAAAGCAAGGGAGAGCAAGATGTAAGAAAGGGCATTTTCTCTTTCTTAAGGGTTGTATATTCCATTCAGGAAAGGGGGAAAAATTGCCATGTCTCCCTACTCAGACAGACACATTCATAGTGCAGTACAGCATTACCCCTCCAGCAAAGGATAATTTTTCATGACTGGAAGCTTTTCTAGCAAAAAGCTATCTGTGTATATGCTTATGGGCAAGGCTCATGTAAAGGGTATGAACTTAAGGGGTACAAAGACTAGCAGAAACTGATCTAGCATATAGAAAATGTAAGAAATCCAGTAAATGTGGCATATGTATTCATGCTACAGTATACGTGTGTCAAAACTGTATAGAGAAAAGGTCCCCCAGGAAACAAGAAATAGAATAAGGAAAAGAAAAAACATCCGTGGGACAACCCAATTAAGTACGAGAACAAAGATCTGCAATTTAAACTCCCTGCTGGGAGGGCGGGATAAAAAATCTAACTAATAAATAAATAAACAATAAACAGCACACAGCTTAAACACTATAGAACCCACACAGGTTAAGTCCATGCAAAAAGTTCAAAAGGATCCACAAAAGGAAGACTGGACTCAGTGGAGAAAATGTAGAGTAGAAGTTGTGAATTTATTCAAGTAAAGCCATGTTGATAAAGAGGTTTCCGGATTTCTTATTCTCCTCTTTTCTAAATATTCTTCTTTAGATCAAAGCATTAATTCAACCCCATATGGGGTTTACAATAGGATTCAAGGCAGTAGTCAAAATATAAGGATGTTTTCCTGGGACACAGGGCTTACAGTTTAAAACAGGGAACTCTGCAACCTTCACAGTAGCTCCAATGCGGTATACATGTGGCCACAGTCCGGAGAGTGGAACATCTAGCTGTGCGTGTTTGGACTTGTGCTCTGTCCGCAGGAACATATTGCACATACATATTATTATCTATATATCTAATAGCAACGTGTGGCCCCATCTGTGAATACCTAAATCTGCAGATTTGGGCCACACCAACACTAAATAGATTTTCCTGCAAAACCTGCAGAAAAATCTAAAATCTTTTTAAAAAATACATGGAGGGTTAAAGCCCTCCAAATAAAAAAGTGTTGTCTGCACACGCACAGACAACTCACCATGATTCTGCGGTGGCCACTCGGAGCTACTCTGGGAGCTGCTTGAGGTCTGGCCACGGCAGCAGCAGACACTGGAAGCTGCTCCGAACTCACAGCAGCTCCCAAACAGTGCTGCTGTTGCAGCTGGCCTCAGAGGTGGGTGGTGGGGCCTGGAGCTGTACCAGACCCGGCACCTCACAAGTCTCATGGACTCCCTATTTAGTATTATTTATTTATTATTATTATTTTCAGATACCCCAGTCCCAAACCCTGTAGGGCTTAAAAGTCAAAAACAACACCTTGAATTGGGCTTAGGAGCAAATCGGTAGCCAGTGTAATTGCTGCAGTATCAGGGTCATATACTACTCCCAATAGCTGGCCCTGACACGCAGTCTAGCCACAGCGTTCTGCACTAGCTGTAGCCTCTGAACACTCTTCAAGGGTAGCCCCAAGTAGAGCATGTTGCAATACTCTAGTCTAGAAATAATTAAGGCATAGATCACTGTGGCTACACTGACCCAGGAATGGATGTAGTTGATGCACCAGCTGAAGTTGAGCAAAATCACTCCAAACCACCACAGCTACTTGGTTTTCAAAGGTGGTTGCTATGTTGAGTACTACTCCCAAGCTGCAAACCTGGCTTTTCAAGGGGAGTATAAGTCCCAGGCCTGCCTTTCTGCTAACTTCTGTCTTGTCAGCTTTAAATTTCAGCTTTATGGTATATGGCACTATTAGAGTAGGAGGTACCTAGTATGAAAAGTCCCCAAAACACCTAGAACTACTCCTGCAGGGGCTTTGTACCTGTGGGCTAGTCCCAGTACTGGCATGAGAAGTAGGGTTTCCAAGTGCAACCTTAGAGCAGGGGAGTCCCAGGCTCCATCCTGGAGGTTTTCGGTGCACGTGCCACAATGACGCCACCCAGAAGTGACGTCATTGCATCAGTCATGTTGGGGGCAGGACCACTATGATTCGCGGGAAAGCCATAGAGTTTTCCCTTGAATCATAGAGCATCCCCCCGCAACGTGCCTGGTGTGATGATGTCACCTCCAGGTGACATCATCACGCCGGGCACGTCTGCACGTTCACGGCATTTTGGGGGTGGGGTTCCCCCCGGCAGCCACGATCCGGGCCGGCGGGTAACGGGACCATCGAGTAGGGGTTTCCCCGCCCCCCCTGGGGGGACTTGGCAAGCCTAATGAGAAGTCCTGGCATCTGCTCCTCGGAGCTGCTGCCTTGGCACAGAGCAGCCCATGTGACTGGAACACATCATACAAATAAATCCCTGTGTTACAGTGCAATGCACACACTCTCCTACGTTGATTTATTTCAGTGGCCTTAGAAGGGTGTAACTTTGCTTAGGATTGCACCGTTTTTCGTAGCCTTTTCAATATGTCTGAACTTTGTATATGTGTATCCCACTACGCAGCAGGGTAGAATTGGCAACGTAAATTTGGGGTCATTCTGCATGCAGATGATCCCAGGTTCAATCCCCAGCATCTCCAGTTAAAAGGATCAGGTGGCAGGTGATATGGAAAACCTCGACCTGTGACCCTGGAGAGCCGCTGCCAGCTGACCTTGACGGACCAAGGCTCTGGTTCAGCATAAGGCAGCTTCGTATACAGATGTGAACATTTCAGTGCCACTACGGTACCTCTCCAGTTCATTTTTTTAAAATCCTGTTAATGTTTGTTGAAGGACACTCTCCCCCATCCCCCACCCCCCGGTTTATGGTTGTGGCATTTCCCACCCAGATCACAGATTTGCAGCTTTAGCTCTGGCACTGTCTTCACCTAATTTGGCATGCTGTCGTGTTTTAACATCCCAGCCACTTTCCGGGAATCAAGTTCAAACTGCTGGCTGCTATTCTGTATGTAAAAATGGTTTCTCAGCAATCAGTACACTCAGCGGGCAAGGACACCTTAACATCGCCTTTGAGTGAAGCGAGAGGAGCAAAGAAAAGCAAAGAAGGAGTGCCACTGATAAGGCGGCACTTTCATCAGCCAAGACACCGGGTAGAGAAAGTCCTTTTGAGAAACAGATGGGGGGGGGGATATGATGAGTTATAGAAAGCAAAGGTGAAAAATAAGGGCATGTTTAACAAGCAGAGCTAAATATCAACTGCAGGGTGGTGGAGCGCCTGAGCCCTCTGAATGTGTGAATGACTCGGCTGTGATCACAGGAGTGCACATGTTGTGCATGCCTATTGTATTTATCTAATTGATTGTTATGTTTTTTCCTGCCCTTTCTCCAAGGAACTTGGGGTCGCCTACGGTGTTGTAGAGTGGTTAGAGTATCAGACTAGAATCTGGGTGACCTGGGTTTGAACCCTCCCTCTTCTATGGATGCTTGCTGGGTGACCCTGGGCCAGTCACACACTCTCAGACTAACCACAGAGTGATTGTGAGGAGAAAAGGGAGGAGAAAAGACGTTCTAAGCTGTTTTAGGTCCCCACTGGAGATAAAGGCAGGGTATAAATGGATTAAATAAATACATGCATACATGGTTCTCCCTGCTTCTACTTTATTACCAACTCGCAGTGAGTGCTAAAATGGTGGTACTACGTGGAGCTGTGGCCACTAAGGATACCATCCTGATGACGTCATCTGTTCCCTTGTTAGATATTGTGGAGAGCACTTATGCTGTATTGAATGTTTTTAAAATGCAGTTTTAATGTTTTATGTATTGGGCATTGGCCCCATCGGTACGCCGCCCTGAGCCCATTTGCCGGGAGGGCGGGTTATAAATGTAAATAAATAAATAAATAAATCCTCACAACAACCCTACAGGGTAATTTAGACTAAGACAGCATTTTTTTTGCCATCCAGTCATAGCTGACTTATGGCAACCCTGAGGGTTTTCAGGGGAAGAGCCATTCAGAGGTGGCTTGCCGTTGCCTGCCTCTGCATCACAACCCTGGACTTCCTTGGTGGTCTCCCATCCAAATACTAACCAGGGCCGACCCTGCTTAGCTTCCAAGATCTGACACGACCAGGCTAGTCTACGCTATCCCTGTCAGAGCTAATATAGCATAACTAGTCCAATATCATCCATGTGCACCTTTGGATTGTGGCCACAGGAGGATGTGATCAGCTGTTGCCAATCCTTTGCCTAGAACAAGTACCCTTTGCCAGCATTCATTCCTTATTTAAGGGACAATATACCCTATGAGGAGCTGCGGTGGCTCAAGTGGTTAAGACGCTGAACTGCAGGCTGTGGAAGGACAGTAGTTCAGCAGTTCGAGACCCGGGCGCCACAAGACGGAGTGAGCTCCTGTCTCTAGTTCCAGCTCCTGCCAACCTAGCAATTCGAAAGCAAGAAATTGCAAGTAGATAAATAGGTACCACTTCGGTGGGAAGGTAACAGCGTTCCGTGCGCCTTGGTGTTCATGCCGGCCACATGACCATGGAAACGTCTTCGGACAGCGCCGACTCTTCGGCAACCCTAGAGTCGGATTCGGCTGGCTTTCGAGCAAGGGAAGCTTTACCTATACCCTATGGCTGGTAGTCAATCGAGCAAGGGAACCTTTACCTATACCCTATGGCTGGTAGTCACTACCAGTGTTTGACGATGGCATAATTTGCTCACTGAAAACATTGGAACAAGGCTTGAATATTGGGTTAACCTTGATGGCATAATTTGCTCACTGAAAACATTGAACAAGGCTTGAATATTGGGTTAACCTTTATTTAGCATTTCTTTCTTTTTTGTTGCCATTTTGTATTCATCATAATCCCAGTAGCACTTAAATCTTAATAACACTGAGAACCTCATCTTCTGTTACATGTCCTGACAACAAATTAAATTTTAAAAACTTAACAGTATTCTCATCATTGAGTAACTTAATTCTCTTATATCGTTCTTAGTGAATCTATCCAGACTAAGATTGTATTAAAAGCCAGCTTGTTTGTAATAAATTGTGTTTCATGCATTATACATATACCTATCAATAGCTATGCCCACACAGGTAACATATGTGGTATAGCATATGCACACAGTTGATATTTACAATAGGAAGGGATTACAAACTCATATGAATGCCAGTCACATCAGCCTGCCTGCTTGAAAATGTTCCTGTCTGCATAGGTAAAAGGTAAAGGGCAGCATATGCACAACCTAGTTTATATTCCCTGTGGGCCTCTGCAGCCATAAACCTAATTTAAAATTCTAAATTACAAGCCTAACCTGGTTACTAGCACTGTTGATAGTGAGTTGGTGCAGAAGTCACATGGGGGGAGGGTAGTACGCTAGAGGGCAGAGAGAGTGTGCAATCCTATGGCCTGTTCTCATGGTCAGAGGGTAAGTCTGCAGAAACCACATGAATGTCTACACAGAAACACATTGATAAAGAAGTCCCATGAAGCTAGTCGTATCCTAACCTTCCAGAAATTAGTCCCTGGATCTTTCCCCTTGTAGGTGGAAAGACTGCTAGAGGGATGATATTGATCAAGGGGGAAATTCCCAGTGAGAAAGGACCTCCACCCTCTGTTGACCAATTTGTCTCACAGCCAGTTTGATTCACATTCGATCATGTCTCCCAGCATCTTGTTTAGTTTGTCCCTTGGAAACACATTTGCCCTTTATTGGATGCAGTTTTTACAGCCACACACACCAAGAAGCAATGCACACCAGTGTGAAACACACATTTTACCAAAACCTCCCTCACACACGCAGCAGAAAACATGCACACGCACACACACACTTCAAAAACAACAGCAACCAACAAAACGTACCCATAGCCTCACAGAATCTTACCAAATTCTTTCATACACAGAGCATTCTGGAATTGAAGATGTAACCTCCATTATGCAGGACGTGAACTGGTTGCCTTTCCATTTGTGAAGGCAGTTTGAGGAGATAAAGCTTCTTTATCACAAATTTAATGTTAAAATATATTTCCCCTCCCTCAGCCATTTTATGTTTCCAGCAGATTAGATCATTCTGTAAAAATAAGAAAACTGTTAATCTATGAATATCCAACTTGTTCTCCCTCCTCAGAGCTTAGTCACTGAGATAATTTAAAGGTGGGAACAGGAAATGGGGAATAGTTTTCCCCTTTTCACCTGAGGTGAAAGTAGCTTCAGTATATTGCAGATGTTTGGTTTATGCATTGAGGCTTCCTGAGCCTCAGGGATCATCCACTTGTGTGAAATCAGACATTCATAACTTGAGTCCACTGTAGATCTGCACTGGCATAAAACTTTCAAATTAAACCAAGCATAGGAGCATCTGGCTGTTCCTGTTTCAAGGGAAGTTGGCTGTTCAGAGTGATGACTGGCTGATCCTTGTGACAATCACAAAAGCATTCCTTCCCTTTCTCAAAGCATTGCTGCAAGTTTGTTTTCTTTTTTTAAAAAAAAGCACCAAATAAAGATATAAATGGATAATCATGCTGAATGGTGGGAGAAAAGATTTTAGAAAGCCAAAATCTTCCCTAAATCATGGAGCGAGGGATAAAAAATCCATGCAGGAGCTGGTGCAATTATATGTGCTAGTTGGTGAGCAAAGGCAGGAAGAAGCTGAGCTTATCGCAAGGCCAAAAAAACAGTGCCTATTCCTGCAGGGAGGCCCATCTGCTTTCATTCATGTGCTGCCCGTGTGTTTAGGCAGTCACAGGTACAGTCAAGTAGGCTGTGAGCGGAGAGAGATCTAGTAATTATATCTGAACCAGATGTGCAGCCCCATTGCAGCCTCTACTGACTGCAACTTTTGCATTGGGAATTGCTCAGTTGCCTGCATTCTTGAGCCATTACAATTGGCCGGAGAACTCTCAGATGGGAAGAATTTGAAGTACATTTCAGATCTCTCCATCTTGTGTGCCTCTTTGTGCATGTATGCATATGTGTAAGCAGACATACAAAAACATCATGCACATCTGCAGAAACTTGCTCAGCATTTGCTACAAGTACAAGAGCACACATGCATATTCACAGGCTGACTTGAACGAAAAAGGGAAACAGAAGTGAGGATTGGATAAGGGTTTGGATTGGATACTTCTCTTAGAGGGAAACAGAAGTGAGGATTGGATAAGGGGGTGCATATACTTCTCTTATCAGCTTTTCTTAAGGGGGGGGTGTCTCATGCCTTTGAGGTGCACACCTAGTACTAAAACCATTCTTCATTCCCTTCAGAGCCATCACGCTGGAGAACACTCTTGTGATCCTGTCAACGGTAGCACCTGATGCTGGAAGGTACTATGTGCAGGCTGTGAATGACAAGAACGGAGACAATAAAACCAGCCAACCCATCACACTAACAGTGGAGAGTAAGTGCTGCCGGGTGTGAACCGGAGAGACCTTTGATTTGCCATATTCTTTTTCTTTCTGTGCTAGTGTGCTGTTAGAAGCTGGACAGCAGTCAAAAATTCAACAGAAGTGATTTGCCTCAGTTTGGAGATTCTGTGGTGGGGACAGCCTTGAATATCTGTCATTTGGTTGCTTAATGCATAAGAATGCTGCCAAAAATAAGGCACTGACCTTGCTTTGAAAGCAGGTACTTGGGCCCATAAAGCTGGTAATTTAAGGGCTGATTCACATGTTGTAAAGTCTGTGTGGTGGACACCTGCCTGCTTACCATGAGTACTTTGGATCAGGCATGCACCTGGAGCTCCATGGCGGGAACTTTATTCTCAGGCATGCATGGGCCAGATTAAAATCAGATCACAGCATGTAGGGAGAAGGGCCTTCACCCCCATGCTGTTTGCCCAACCTAAAGCAGCCCTGGGTAACTGCTGTTTGCTTCCTTGGGGAAATTTCCATTTAGCTATTAGTACCTTTTCAGACTGTGACAGCAGCCATGAAGTTAAAAGACGCCTGCTCCTTGGGAGAAAAGCGATGGCGAACCTAAACAGCATGATAAAAAGTAGAGCCATGACCCTGCCCACAAAAGTCCGCATGGTCAAAGCAATGGTATTCCCAGTAGTCATGTATGGCTGCGAGAGTTGGACTATAAGGAAGGCCGAGTGCCGAAGAATAGATTCTTTTGAACTATGGTGCTGGAGAAGACTCTTGAGAGTCCCTTGGACTGCAAGAAGATCAAATCAGTCGATCCTAAAAGAAATCAACCCTGACTGTTCCCTGGAAGGCCAGATACTAAAGCTGAAGCTCAAATACTTTGGCCACCAAATGAGAAGGGAGCACTCACTGGAGAAGATCCTGATGCTGGGAAAGATTGAAGGTCAAAGAAGATGGGGATGGCAAAGGATGAGATGGTTAGACAGTGTCATAGATGCAACAAGCATGAAATTGAGCCAACTTCAGAGGACGGCAGAAGACAGGAAGGCCTGGCATGATCTGGTCCATGGGGTCGCGAAGACTCGGACTCGACTGTGCGACTGAACAACAACAACAACAACAACAACCTTTTCATTTCCCCAACAAGCAAGTAGTGACTGGCTGGGGCTGCTTCAGATCAGGAAAAGGTTGCAGAGAGGTAGGTTGAAGTCCATGCCCACTGTTGGCAGAGTTTAAATATGCAAAGGAAGTGGAGCACTATCTGTTTAGAGAAAAATATGTAGGCTTATTAAAGGAGAGCAAACTGTTATAAAGCATAGAAGAGAGAGAACCTTAACTGCCTAACCTAACTGCTGAAGGAGGAACAACAAGAAGAAGGAAGCTCTGCAGGAGGAGGGAGTCTCCAGAAGAGCCAATCAGGAGACAGCAAGGACACAGTTTGAAAGAGTGGGAAGTCCCTAGTCTACGTATGCTAACTACAAGTCCTTCAGCTGTCCCCCTGTAGGATGATCTTCAGATCTTCTTCATAAGGCTGCACTATAGACCTTGCATATTCCAATACCCAATTGGGCCTATGCACATCTGGGAAGTGTTCCTGTCAGAGGAGTGCCAGAATACATCTGTCAAAAGTCCACATGACACACATGTGGACTTTGTAATGTGTGAATTGGCCCTAAAACATGCTAGATGAGAAGTACTCTCCTTCCATGTGCACAGATCTGCTGCGTTGGGATGAATTTCTTGGTTCTGAAATGATGTCCAGCTTCAGAGCCAAACTAGACACTGGCTTAGATTCAGCAGAGTGTTTCCACAGGTGAAACAATTTCTGCTTGTGGAGTATGACTTTCTTGCCTCCCCCCTCCTGCTAGAGCCCCACCCAAAAAAACTTCAGGGGGCACTTGGGGCCACAGTGGAAGGAGGGAGGCCAGCAAGTTGCACCCTGCAGGCCAAAATAATTCCTTCTGCAGAAATGCTCCAGTGGATCCAATCCCTTATCTTGGCAAATGCGTAATTCCAGCATCATGTTTATCAGGAAAGATAATGGGATACTCAGGGGGTGGGAGGGAATGCTTACAGTTGAGTTTCTGCACACACTCATTCCCCTCTTACGAAAGCCCTCTGAGGCTGTTTCTCCCCCAGGAGAGCACTGCAAGAGAACAACTTGTTTGAGTTTTTCTTTGCAACGCCTAGCTTGCTTTTCATCAGGTTCAGGAGAGGCTTTCCTACTGGAAGCAGCAGCGGAGTAGTTCATTATAGAAACATTTGGTGATATAAAGGAAGGGCTGTATATACCTTTACAACAGTGCGTGCTTCTGGAAGTTTGTGCATGCATGTAGATGTGTTGCTCTACGTTCACACTCCTCCCCTGAAATTAAACACATCATCTGCTTCTGTTACTAAGGCTGAAATGAAATACCATGCACCCTTGCTTGGGAATAAATCCTATTGCATTCAGTGGAGCTTACTTTTCAGTAAACATGCGTATGACTGTCCACTTGTCATGCTTCTGTCAGGGGTCATTTTGTAGAAAAAGAGGAGCAGGTAGCTCATTAGCATAACTCATTAGCATAACTTATTTGCATCTGCCACACCCCCTGACGTCACTGGAAGTGTGTCAGAAGGCAACACCCGCGGCTCAGGCTCCACCCCAAAAATCTCCAGGTATTTCCCAACTCACATTCAAACCTGGGTCTCCCAAATCCTTGTCTGGAACACTAACCACTACACAACACTTCATGGGGCAGCGGCTGTTGAGCAGTGGCAAGCAGCTGGGCCTGCATGAGTTATGCAAGTTGCATGGTGGCTGCTGTCAGGCCTGACATGCTCTCTTCCCCTACATTTTACCGACAGAAACAAATGCTTGAAGGCTGGGAGAGA
>NW_015169819.1:447336-453118 GCF_001447785.1 Gekko japonicus | reverse complement strand
GGAAAGCTCCGCCAGTAGCATGTTCATAGCCTGGGGAACTCCTACAAGATAATGACTTAGCCCTACCTCACCTTCTGGAGTAGCTATAAATTACCTGCCTACCATTTTCCTCTCACCTTGACACAGAGAGTACTCCATCTTTCTGTGGTATACCTCTGAGGATGCCAGTCACAGTTACTGGCGAAACATCAGGTTCTACAATGCCAAGACCACGGCCACAGAACCCGGAAAATCTACAGCAACTAGTGAACTCCGACCGTGAAAGCCTTCGACAACATATCAAAAGGGTCATGTTTATAGCAGTCTTGAGCAGCATGCGTTCTATTGCACCTTCACACACATTAAGACCAGACAAGGTATAATCCCAAACAGACATCACACCAGCAGCCACGTACACAGTGCTGCCCATGTTTGCCATCTACCATCAAGATGAGTCATTTATGACTCCCCCTGGAGCCTGGCATCCCCACCCCCATTCAGTCCCAGCCCCCTCCCTTCACCTCGCACGACCCCGCTTGGGCTTCCACTCGGAAGTCACGTACACAGTGCTGCCCATGTTTGCCATCTACCATAAATACAACTCATTTATCACTCCACCTGGAGCCTGGCATCCCTACCCCCATTCAGTCCCAGCCCCCTCCCTTCACCTCACACTACCCCGCTTGTGCTTCCACTCAGAAGTAAGTAAGTAAGGGTTCTTTTAACAATTATGTCCTCTGAAAAATTTAAAGGCCCCCCCAAAAAATAAATCCTGGCTACGGGCCTGGGGAGAACCCTCTCCCAGCTCTTCCTCCTCGTCCAGGCAGGCATGCAAGCCGCGGTGCCGGGCCATGCCTTCTCCACCTGCCGGCCAGCGCAGCCAGCAGGACTTCCAGCCCGGCCCCGATTCAAGCCCCTCTCCACTGCTCCGCGCTGCCAAGTCAGACGATGAGGCCGTGGGGGAGGACAAGGAGAGGCTTGCGGGGCTCCTGGCTGGCAGGCAGGGAAAGGGCAGTGGCAGAGAGTCCTCCAGGCAGCCCAGGGAGTCAGGGGGCCTGCGCTGCCAAGGAAGTCGTGGGGCCTTAGCAGGAAGTCATGGGCAATGTTCCCTCTTAACTCCAGATTTTTGTGAGCAAAAATTCTACTTTGTGAGCTCCTGGCATTAAAGCGGTGAGAGAACAATTTGGCAGCTGCATAAATTAGTTTGCTCTGGAGCCCTCCTTCCTGAGCGAAGACAAAAAATGTGTGAGCCAGAGGCTAAAAATCTGTGAGCTAGCTTACACTAACTCAGCTTAGAGGGAACATTGGTTGTGGGGCCAGGCTGGGCTTGTTACTCTCGGAACTGCCGTTCCTGCTCAAAATGACCCCTGCTTCTGCTGCTATTAATCACTGAGCCTAACAGTCCTGATGTACAAAGTGCTTTGCAGCCTCTGTTGTGTTCCCAGCGCAGCAGTTCTTTGAGGTAGGTCACCATTGTTCATATTTTACAGATGTAGTTGAGAGTACATTCTCCTGCCCAAATTCATGCAATGAGTCCATGGCAGAGCTGGCACCTTGATGGTGACTCCCACATCCAAGTCTAAACTCTCCATCCATCCAGCAAATCACACCCACTCTGCAGTGCAGAGAAACGTCTCTCTTCCAAAAAGAACGGACAGCCCAATGGTCAGGGCATCAGCTGGCACTCTGTTAAGGTGTTCCACTGCCTGCTCGTGCGGCTTGGGCGAGTCACTTACTGTGCCGTTTTATGCAGAATTATTCCAGTGATTTCAGTGGGCTTGGATTGGGGTAATTCTACAAAGGATTGCACTGTTAGACTCTCTGTGCCTCAGTGCTCGGTTCTTTTGCTGTCTTGGACCATGTGTAAGAATATATAAAGGATCACAAAGCACTGGGCCATTAAGACGCGGCTGAGTTTGTTTTGGAGAGCCACAGCCGCGTGTAAAGTGGGCCAAGGAGGTACTTTCTGTCTTGCTTGTTTTTCATGTAGACCAAGAGGTCCCTGAAGCTCAGCCGGTCTCCGGCATCTCTTTGCATCTGGCTTCCCCCATCGTTTCTGCAGGCCCAGGCCCAAATTTAATTTGCAGTAAATCTCTGGCAAAGCTCCGGCTGGTGCTGACTAAACATTTCTGCCTGCTCCGGATTTATTTAGACACTTTGGGCCACGGCTGCACACAGTAGGACTAGAGGCCCTAATTACATCAGTGGTTGAGGCCAGTTTCTGCTTCTCATGCCATCCATACAGTCTCTCTGCTTCCTGGGTACGTGGCTGCAGCACAGAAGCGAAGTTCATGTAGCATCCATAATATGCTCTCCCAAGCGACTCCCAGCATGCATGCTCACAGTGTCCCAGCAATGCCCACATTCAGCCCTCAGACCCTTGCTGTCTAAACCCTGATAGTGAAATCCGGATCGACTTTCCCTCCCCATTGGTCTGTGCTTTCCTGTCTTATCTTTAGCTTTGGTAAAGTCCATCAAGTCATAATCCCTTTTATCAGGGGTCATTTAGTAGAAAAAGAGGTGCAGGAGCTCATTAGCATGACTCATTAGCATAACTTATTTGCATATGTGTCAAAAGGCAACACCCACTGCTCAGGCTCCACTTGACTGGTTTGAATTGCTAGCTGTGGGGGGGGGGGAACATGCAGATCTGTCCTTGCAGGGGAGGGAGAGCTTGTACCTGAATAAAACTTGGTCATAACGGTGCCACTGGACTGTTTTGGACGGGGGGTGGGGGCTCTGCAACTTACCCGGCTGCTTCTTGCTCTGACTGAGGGCTGCTGGGAGTAGGAGATGGGGCTTATTGCATGTGCCCGCCCCCTGGGCTCTTTACTGCCGGAGCTCCGCTCCTGTGCACTCCTGCAGGAAATGACCCCTGCCTCTTATTCCTTGTATGCCTCACTGCCCCCCAGGAGTCTTATTACCGGGTAGCCAGGAGGTATCTCTTCATCCACTTCTCTTTTATGAGGCCTCCACTCGCTACTGCTTATAGGGGGGTGGGAGGGACCTTTTATTATTCATGAGTGGAACCTGGGCTTCATTCTTCCTCCTTTAATTATTGCTGGACCTTGCTTTCCCAAATCTGCACATCACCCAGTTCTAAAGACAATTTAATGCTGTGGGAAGGTCCTGCTGCTATGTAGTCCCAGGATCTCACCCACTCCCAACTTGGTTTGTTTCCCACAAAGACAGACCCTTTGATTCCTGAGAAAGAAATGCAAAGTGCCGCAAGCATACACACCATGGCAATGAAAATATTATAATAATGAAGAGTTGAATACTCCCTCCAAATCTATCACTTGAGGCAGGCCGCTTCACCCTGCTTTTTAACAGTAGGGTTGGCCCCCATGGTCCATATTCCCCACCCACACATGTTGTTTCCCCCAGTTTCAAGTTTATAGGAGACTTGCCCTAATTCCTCAGTCCTGACCCTCCACCCCCTCTGCTGTAACACTTCAGAGACTCCCCTAAACAACACCTCAGGAGCCATTAAGCTGACTCTTTCATTTAATAGTCTTGAATTCGCTTTCTCCTGTAACTCTCAGCTCTTTGGGAAAGGCCTTGATCTCTGCCTCCCAGCAAAGCCATGAAATCCACGTGAGTCGGCCCTGTGATTCCTCAACCCCTCCGGAAGATGTTTACTTCACAGCTGTTTTATGTCTCCCGGACTTGGCTTTATATTCCCCCTCCCCTTTCTTTGCCCCATTAATCTGGAGTGCTGTACCTCAGTGGGTAATAAAGACCATAGTGCACGCCTTTATGGATTCAGCTATATCAGCAACCTTGCGATCCCAGCCAACACATGAAGGGGAGGAGGGATGGCTTTATCACTGCAATTATTTTGCTTTATGTACTTTTCCTGTTGCTGCTTCTGCCACTTCTGCTGCTCTGTCTCATGTTCCCTCCCTCCCTCTCTGCTTCCACCTCTGATGCCACCTGCTGATGCCCAGCTTGGGATGAGGAGCAGGTGGCAGGTCTCTGTAGAATGTCAGGGTTGAGGTGGGTACAGGATCTTAATGTACCTTCTGAGAGACTGAAATCTGTGGAAGGCTTAAAGACCTATCCTGTTAGACACCTGACAGGGGATTTGCTATGGTTCAGTGGTAGAGCATCTGCCTGGCATGCAAAAGGACCCAGATTCAAATTCCTGCCATCTCCAGCTAAATCGACCAGGTAGAAGGTGATTGGAAGGACCTCCACTTGAGACCCTGCAGTGTGGCTGCCAGTGAGAGCAGACATTAGTGAACCAATGTTAGACCAATGGGCTGATGCAGGATAAGGAACCTTCATGTGTTCACCTCTGTCTGGACAACTTGCTAGAAGAGTTTTGTGAGTTTCATCGCCGTGTAAGCAAACTGCACTTAAGAAAAGTCTGGATCCCCAGCCCCCAAGAGGGTGCTCTCACTTTCACCTACCTGTGCCTTGTGGAAGATTAGGAGCAATGCTGCAGGTAGAAAAAGAAGCATGGATGGGCACCAGGTGAAACCTGAATGGCACGGTGAGGATATCAGTACACAGACCTCTGCTGCGCATGTCTTATCTCTTTTGCCACCAAATGGGAGCTGCAAAGGTGTAGGAGCTGTGCTGTGTACGCCAGTGGATAAGACAGGCAGGAGCACTTCATGAAAGTTAGTGTAGCAGAGGGGTAAGAAGGAAATGGGACCCTTGGCCAAGTGAGTGGCAGAACGAGTGCTGTTTTTGGGGGGCCCTTAAGTGCCTGACAGAATGGCCATCTGGCTGCCCAGTTTTGGCCGGGTGGTATAAGTGAGCACTTGCCATCCTGCCAGGGAGAATTCAAAGGAGTCCTACCAGCCTTATGCCAAGTATGAGAAGTAAATAAGAAGGCCAGAGGGCAGGGCACTGCAAACTGCACAGATTATCTTGTAGTGTTTACTGCCTGCATAATGAACTTTTATTCCGCTTGTGCTGGTCATGAAGACTGGCACGGAACTAGGCAAAGCACTGACACCCTGCCTCCCGACTGTTAAAAATCTGATCCAGCAACTTCTTTTGCAAGTTTTCAGACATAACAACTAGAAACCACACTTTGCAGCTCTTCTGTGCTCCCACCAAAATATGATATTCACACAGCTTTGAATCTAGGGGCAAAACAGATGGAATGAAAATCATGGCTCTCCATCCATCTGTAAAAGGTAAATCATGTTTATTTTGTTTACCTTTTACAGATGGATGGAAATGTGTGGTCTTTGTTACATCTTTTTGGCCCTTAATCATTGGTGCGCTGGTGGCTATGAGAGAGAAGACACTGGGATGGTTATAGGTGCAGGAGTACTGAGAGTTTGGAAGGAACAGCGTGGCTGTGCTGGAAGTTACAGTAGCATAGCAAATAGGAATACTGGGATCTGTTTAACCAATTGTGATGGACTGCACTTTTAAAAGCTTAGAAGTGTACAAACAGACAAAGAACTGTGGAGGGCTAATTGTTCACAGAAACAGAGAGGCTTGAGTGACAGGCTGCTCCAAGTAAACTGATTGGTTAGCATCAGCTGAACACAGAGAGACTTTAGAGCTGAATGCTGAGGAGGAGAATTCATTGGAATTTAGCCCTGACGGAGAGCAGTTTAACACAGACAGGAGAAATGGGGCAAGGACGAGTGGATAGTTAGATGGAGACTCCCACTCAGCCGATGGAAAGGGGATAGCTCTTCTAGAGAGAGAAGAAAAGTTAGCTCTGAAGAGTGCAGAGATCCCTGGTCTGGTGTGGTTAGAAACTGCCTTTGGAGACCTTAAGAATCAGTTAAAAACTCAAGACGGATACTGGTGTTTCAAGAGAAGGGGGCTG
>NW_015169819.1:427985-447210 GCF_001447785.1 Gekko japonicus | reverse complement strand
CTTCGTCAGGAGCATTCGAGGCTCCTGGCCGAACTGCGCATGCGCAGCCGGCTGCCTCGGTCTCCCGTCAGTGGCTTCCTCCCCGGCATCTGATCATGCCGGGGAGCAACTGCACGGCGGGTCAGGGGATCTGTGTGATCCCACCGCCGCGTGTCTCTTTTGGTGCGGCTCTAAAACGCCGCACTTTGGCCGTGTTTTTTTCTGCCGTGTGGCAGGGGCCGTAGAATAGTTTAAGAAACTCTCATTAGTCTGAAACATAAGAATTAAAGTCTGTGCATATACTAGTTTTACTTAAGACATTTTACCCCTGATTTCACCTGACCTTTCCATGTTGAATAAAATATTTTGCTAATTTGGAATATAAAAACTTGAGTGCCATTTAAGTTATATAGGTCTCCCATTCCTTTCCTCAGGTTCCTGGACTGAGCAAACAACCAAAATAGTATACTGTGACAGGGTGGAACAGCCAGAATTTTTCAGGAAAGAAGAGAACAGACAACTAGGGTGACTCAATCACAAAAGGAAAAGGAAAACCAAGGGAAAATCATGCCTTTGTGGGAGGGAAGTAAATGGGGCCATCATACCAGTGGTTCCCGCCAATGGCCTGCCTCTTTGTACGGGAAATTAGTAGGAGAGGCCAGAGGGGTATCAGGGACTGCACATCAGTTTATACCAAGGTCTGGTACAGTAGGAAGACTCCAGATTTGAAGAATAAATCAAATGGTTTTATTGAAGAATTTCCCTAATTACAAGCACATTAAGCATTCAAGAAGAGTAAGCTATACAGAACTAGGAAAGCAGAAGTGATTGATACGAAATAGAGGGGTCAGCTATGGGGTAATGCTACATGTCCGTATGTGTAGAGGTCCTTGAAGAAAATAGCGCCAGTAGCCAGCATTATGCAATATGGGAAGGCCCAAAGAAGAGACTCTGAGAGTGTACTCAAAGTATAGGCACCATCCTGAGTGCACACCTTGATGGCCATGTGCGTGGTAGGATATAGACATTGGAATACAATGCAAACCAATAGGAGGTCTTGAGGGGCTTGTCCCAGATGAAGACAAAAGATTACCTTGACCAATCATGGGTCTCAGGGGGTGCGTGCGTTCAGAGGGGCAAGACCTAGGTGTGGTCAGGTTCCAGAGGGGCAGAGTCTGGGTTCACAATAGCTCTGATAGGATTAGCCAGGTGCTTAGAACTTGTTGAGGACATATAAAGTATAAACTGGATATATTTGCAGATGATATTTTTAATAATTTAAGGTGAATTACATAAATGTATGATAAATTAGGCACAAGTTTGTTAAAGATACGAAAGGAAAAGAAATTTCCCCCATGTATGTATGTTTGTTTTGTTTTTAAAAAATAAAAAAATATTATTATTTTTAAAAAGAATTAGCCCGGTGCTGGGTGGCTAGCTGAATGGGTCTGATGACCATTGATGGTCCTGCCAAGGCAGTTGAATAGGTTCCCAAGCTTAGACAAAATAGTGAAAAAGCGTTCCTGATCGCTAAACGTTTGAATGTGTAATTGGTTTATCTTGGTATCCTGAGGGATGAAGCAGGAAAGACAGTTGTGGAGACAAAGGATTCTCACATAGACATAGGTTACATAAGAACATAAGAAGCTAATGTTGGATCAGGCCGATGGCCCATTCAGTCCAACACTCTGTCACACAGTGGCCAAAAATACCAGGTGCCATCAGGAGGTCCATCAGTGGGGCCAGGACACTAGAAACTCTCCCACTGTTGCCCCCCCCCCAGCACCAAGAATACAGAGCATCTCTTGCCCCAGAGTTCCTATCTATACCTTGTGGCTAGTAGCCACTGATGGATCTCTGCTCCATATGTTTATCTAATTCCCTCTTGAAACCGCCCATGTAGCCGCCGCCACCTCCTGTGTCAGTGAATGCCATGTGTTAATCACTCTTTGGGTGAAGAAGTACTTCCTTTTATCTGTTGTAACCCGACTGCTCAGCAATTTCATTGAGTGCCCACGAGTTCTTGTATTGTGAGAAAGGGAGAAAAGTACTTGGTTCTCTACCTGCTCTATCCCATGCATAAACTTATAAACCTCAATCATGTCACCCCTCAGCCGTCATTTCTCCAAGCTAAAGAGCCCCAAGTGCTTTAACCTTTCTTCATAGGGAAAGTGTTCCAACCCTTTTATCATTATAGGGCTAAGTGAAGTTCTGGAGATAGAAGGGCTATTCGCCAGGTGGCCTCTGAATAGCTTTAGAAATGCAGATACAATACCTGGTGGAACCCATTGTTATTCCATAATCATACCTTTGCTGTGTGGAGGGGGAGGTTGAAGGTTAACTTGGAGGGCTGCCTTATTTCCTGAAATTAAACCCTTTTGCAGAGCTTTGGCTTTCTCTGTGTTTCAGGCTAGGAGTGCCTTCCTTGACCTGACTTTGTGGGTCTCCGGTTCAGGTTAGAAGTGGGGTGCCCCGTGTTAAGGGATACCCATGAGTAAGGCAGCGCCTCTGGGCTACATAGTATAGTGTATATTGATTTCATTCAGTATGAAGGTAGACATGCTGAGAAACGGTTGTTGACATGTTGAGGAGAAATTGTAAGCCTTGGGCAAAGGAAGAAGAATCAGCTTTGACATTTTGAATACCAAAAATACCTTTATTGAGATAGTCTTGCTCCTGGTGCCATTCCATTTCTCAGGACTGCCTGGTGTTCCTCAATAGCACTCAGCTCTCAGTGGAGGAGGAGGCATTCCTAAAGGGCCAGTTTGCCTTCTGCAAGCACTACAGCTTGGGAACATTTCTGTCTGGTGTCAACATCACTTCCCTTCCTCTTCAGATATAGGTGGCCCGGCTGATCCAATTGCACCAACCATCATTATTTCACCTCGCAACACTAGCGTGATTGCCGGCACCTCAGAGGTGATCCTGGAGTGTGTGGCCAATGCCAGGTAAGTCTCTGCCTCTTGTGGTTCTTGGTGGTTGGAAGGTATACCTGGCATGACTGCTGGAATTTTGAGAACGGTCTTGTGATCATTTACAAACCTTCTTCGCAGTAGAATTTCCAGCCTATGAAGTGTTCTGTCCTGGCCTCTCTGGCTCTCCTGTATTGGGCTGGAGCACAGGTTCATGGTGCAAAACTATGATCTGGGAAACGGCCTGCTGTGAGATGGCTTCTACTAGCATTCCAGTGCTCACAATGCAGTCTGCCACTGTGGTATAATACTGTCACCCCTATAAATGAGAAATATTTTCAAGCAGCAGTGGTTGACACCTACAGCCCACTCCCATGCTAGGGACTTCACACCCATAAAAAGAGTTTGACCTCTGCCACCAGCTGTGTAGAGCTGCGGTGGCTCAAGTGGTTAAGACGCTGAACTGCAGGCTGTGGAAGGTCAGTAGTTCAGCAGTTCGAGACCCGAGTGTGCCGCATGACGGAGTGAGCTCCCGTCTCTAGTTCCAGCTCCTGCCAACCTAGCAGTTCGAAAGCAAGAAATTGCAAGTAGATAAATAGGTACCACTTCGGTGGGAAGGCAACAGCGTTCCTTGCGCCTTGGTGTTTAGTCATGCTGGCCACATGACCACGGAAACGTCTTCGGACAGCGCTGGCTCTTCCGCTTTGAAACGGAGATGAGCACTGCAAACCTAGAGTCGGATTCGACTGGCTTTCGAGCAAGGGAACCTTTACCTTTACCTTACCAGCTGTGTGTACACTCATAACTGCAAAGCCAAACTGGACTGCTGGGTAGGAGTTCCTTCAGTCTGTACAGATCTGTAGCCAGTTATCCAGTGACACTGGGTGCATGGGAAAGGGGCTCCCATCTCACAGGCTTCTTTGCTCACCAGGCCACTCATCAAGTTGCACATCATCTGGAAGAAGGACGGGTTGCCTGTGTCGAGTGGCATCAGCGACTACAACCGGCGCCTGACCATCCTGAATCCCACTTTGAGTGACCGTGGCTACTACGAATGTGAGGCTGTGCTGCGAAGTAGCAGTGTGCCTTCTGTGGTGCAGGGAGCCTACCTCTCTGTGCTGGGTAAGCATGGGAAGGAAGCCATGGGGTGTCATCATCTCAAAGATGTGGTGGGGCTGTGGGTGAGTGAGGAGCATATACTTCACATGCAGAAGGTCCCAGGCTCAATCCCTGGCATCTCAAATGGTCTCAGATTGCAGGGACTGGGATATACCTCTGCCAGTCAATCAGAGGAGGTGATACGGAACGAGATTTGATGTGCAGAAGCTTCATATGATCAGAGTGCAGTGAGTCAGGAACCTTGAGAACTTGGTCCAAAATTATCAGGGTTGAGAGGCGTGCAAAACCAGCACTTGTGGGAATTCAGCTGACAGTCTGGGTTGGAGGACATTTGGTCAGTCCCATGACTTGGTTTTCTATTGCAGAGCCACCTCAGTTTATCAAGGAGCCAGACAGGCACATCACAGCTGAGATGGAGAAGGTGGTGCAGGTTCCTTGCCAGGCCAAAGGTAATTTTCTCCAGTTCACTTCTCAGTCATCTAGTTCAGCTTTTTGTTGCAGCCCAAGCCAAGGCCGTTAATCTTGCAGTTTGAGCACTCATCTTGCTAGTAACTTGGCAGTTATAACAACTAGTTTGCCAGCAAAAGTATACCTAGAGCATTTTACCATTGTAAGGGGAAAGGGGAGGTTGTAGGTTTCATGCTGCTGCTCCCCCCCTTTAAAAAAAAATCCCTACTTATAAAAATAAGAACATTTCTGCCCCATCCAGTTGCAAAGACAACCTTGAAAAGACCATCTGAACAAAACAAATGTGACGCGCTGACATCCGCCTCAGTCTATAGACAGCCTAAAGCAGAAGCCCTGTGCAGGGTGGCAATTTCATATGCAGCTAAGATACCGTCGTGTGCATGCCCAGTAAAAGGAGCAGAGCACCTTGAGACAGCTCCAAAGCTGATGAAGAAATTGTGATCTTAAACTGCAGGATACAAACCTGAGGTTTAAAATTAGCAAGCATTTTCTAAGAATAGTCTGGCCAGGTTGTGGAGTTATCAAAGGAAAAGGTGGGGGCTTCATAACTGACTGATCTCAAAAATAGGATTGTAAACATCTTAGAGGAGTTGTGTTCCTGCCTGTTTGTTCCTTCCTTGCGGGAGCACAGGCGAGGGATGTTGAGGCCCCATGGCAGCTCCCTGTTTCTTTGGTTTTACTGCAGTTCATCGCAAGATTCTGGGTTTAATTCAGATTGTTAAATCCAAGTTGCTACAGCATTTGAGTCAACCCTGCATTTGTTTGAATATTTGGACAACTTAGAGGTGGAAGGAGCAGGGGGGATGAGGCCAGTGTGATGTAGACATTAGAGAATCAGACTAGGACCCCGGAGACCGAAGTTCAAATCCCCCACTCAGTCATGAAACTGACCGAGTGACCTTGGGTAAAGTCCCTCAATCTAACCTAGTTCACAGGGCAAAATGGGAGAACAATGAGCCATGAACACCACCCTGAGCTGAAGATCCCCACTTTTGCTTGTAAATCCTTCCAGTTCTATCAGCTTTAGGCATCCATCACCCCTGTTGCTTTTGGGACACCTACGCTCTCAGGATTTGAACTTAATAGCAAAAGGTGTGTTTTCAGAGTGTGATTATTGGAGTAGAATGATGAACAGGATTCTAGGTTTGTGCAAGAAGGGAAGTTCTGTGGTAGTTAGTTAAGTACAGAGAATCACAAACCTACAGACTATCTCCAGAATCCGGGGATGGGAAATCTATTGAGAAGGAAAAGTGGTTTATGGAAGAGTTAATTTTCCTTTCCCATTGCTCTCTAATGGCCAGACTTTGCATTGCAGGTGTCCCTCCACCCAGTATGTTCTGGTACAAGGATGCAGCACTGCTTGAAGTGGAGAAGCTCTCTCGTTTCCAGCTCCTCACCAATGGGAGCTTGCAGATCAGTGGGCTGGTGCCGGATGATACGGGCATGTTCCAGTGCTTTGCCCGCAATGCTGCTGGCGAGGTGCAATCCTCCACGTACCTAGCCGTCACCAGTAGGTGTCAGCAAGTGCTTTGGTTATAGGTTGCCTTGGAGTCCCCTTCCTTCCACCCCAGTGTTCCCTGCAGGACCTCCCAGTCCTGGTGCTGAACTTCCAGAAGCAGGGTTGATAGTCACAGAGCTCTATTGCAGGAAGCAAAGAGGTGAGCCATTAGGAAGATCAGTAATGGTTGATAGTCCGCAAAGTGGAAAGGGAGCCGTTGGAGGCAATCTGCATGAACCACGAGGGAGTAGTATAGACTAAAGGTTCTCTCTGGCTGCGGTCACACACGCACACTAAATAATCCACTTTCTATCCACTTTCAGTGTACTTTCCAACTGGATTTTACTATGTGAACTGGCAAAGTCCAGTTGGGAAGTGCACTGAAAGTGGATTGAAAATGGATTATTTAGTGTGTGTGACCGCAGCCTCTGTGTTTCAGGGAGATTGTTTCTGCCACTGCCTTTTTGTTTTTTTTGCTGCCAGGCCACAGTGGACTTATGTCAGCCCTGTAGAGTTTTCAAGGCAGGAGATGTTCAGAAGTCATTCACTGTTACCTGCCTCTGCATAGCAACCCTAGACTTCCTTGGTGGTCTCCCATCTAAAGACCTAACCAGGGCTGATCTGGCTTAGCTTCCAAGATCTGATGAGATCAGGCTAGCCGGGGCTATCCAGGTCAGGGTTCCACCGCCTTAGCTCCGATAATATTATAGTGTTGCACTGACAGGGCTATGGAGTGTCTTTGCCCATTTCCCCAGCAATCAGAAGCATTCTGAAGTGGGGGAGAGAGGGCTTGAGCAGGTGAATGCAGGACACAGTCAAGTGCCCATTATAGGCAGAGTATCAGATGAGATTTGGATCCCTATTTAGAGCTCTTCCTAACTATTTTTCGTCTTCTGTCCAGCTTAAGTACTGCCTCATTGGAGAGCTCAGAGAAATTATTTTTTTTTTTGGGGGGGGGAGGCAAAAATGATGTGGGAACAACTTGGCAATCTAGAACCCGTACCATAGGTATTTCCCTTGCCTTTCTCTCAACCGTAGGCATTGCCCCAAACATAACCAAAGGACCTCTGGACAGCACCGTGATCGATGGGATGGCTGTGGTGCTCAGCTGTGAGACTTCAGGGGCTCCCAGACCAGCCATCACCTGGCAGAAAGGTAACCGTGAGGAGTGTACAAGGAGTTTGTGCAAAGTCGTTTGCAGGCATGGCCGGGCATGGGAGTAAGAATTCCTTACAAATGGCTCCTTGTACCTGGAGCCCGTCCCTTGATGCTCCAAACACAGATCACCTGCTGTAGATCAAGGTACAGCATGGACAGTCCACTCCTGCATCCACATCCTGCTTGATCTGAGGTCATCAACACAGGTGCTTAGGACTTCAGCATGCATTGTGGTGGAGATCCCTTACACCGCAGTGGAAAGCCATTTAAGGCTAGTCATCATAGGCCTATTAACAAACTCCTCCTCTTTCCTCTGCAGGGGAGCGAATCCTGGCTAGTGGCTCAGTGCAACTTCCTCGTTTTACACTGCTGGAGTCAGGAAGCCTCCTGATCAGTCCTACACGAATCTCAGATGCTGGCAGCTACACTTGCCTTGCCACCAACTCCCGTGGTGTTGATGAGGCATCTGCTGAACTCGTTGTCTGGGGTAAGGTGGACCGTACATTGGCCTCCCGTCCTATGTGCCTGTTCGTAGGCTGCTGGCAGGTCCTAGGTATGGTGTTACCATTAGATCAGCCAAACTAGTATTTCAGATATTGCCTGGACAGGAGTTGGGGGAAATCTGTGAAATGTTACTTCATCTGTATCTTGGAGAGTGTCAGGATTCTATCAGAAACTCGATTTTGAATGCCAGTTTCCAGCTATGTTTGAATCATAAAAGCTGCAAGAAATGTGCTGAAAATAAACAGGTGTTTGAGAGTCACAGGGCTGATTCACACGCACACATCACTTAGTTTTTGGTCATGATGAAACTGACTCCAGGGCTGCGGCCACACACACTAAATAATCCACTTTCAATCCGCTTTCAGTGTACTTTCCAACTGGATTTTACTGTGTGAACAGGGAAAATTCAGTTGGAAAGTGCGCTGAAAGTGAATCGAAAGCGGATTATTTAGTGTGTGTGGCCGCAGCCCAGTGAAGTTTGAGATGACAACAGAAGAGCTGAAAGTTCTATCCATGCTGCTAGTACTGTGATTACTCATTCACACATGCAAGTCACATGGTGGTGAAAGCATATGGGTTGAATCCGCCTTGTATGTTCATCCAGAATGATGGATTTTCCTTCACTGTGCTGCGGATACTCACTTTCCCCCCCATACAAATATGTGATGCTTCAGTAAAGTAACACACACTTCTGCACTATAGCTCTGAACAGAATCACACTTTCTCTGGTCATCCCTCCTCTTTCTACCTTTCTTGTTCCCTGCCTCATTTACACCACGGAACTGGGCATCCATTCACTGAGATAGTCTGCTAATTTTACCTGCTGGTTTCTTTTAGCAGAAGCTAAACCAGGCTTTTGCCACAATCCCAGAGTCTGAGTGTTGCACGATCACTGCCCAGTTTTTCCCCCAGAAACCTGAATCCAGTTTATTATTCATTTGTTTGTTTGTTTGTTTGTTTGTTTGTTATCAGATTTGTACCCTGCCCCCTCCCAGCCAGAGTCGGCTCAGGGCAGCTTACAGAAAGAATAGAACACACAATAG
Source organism: Gekko japonicus (assembly GCF_001447785.1). Lineage (NCBI taxonomy): Eukaryota > Metazoa > Chordata > Lepidosauria > Squamata > Gekkonidae > Gekko > Gekko japonicus. The sequence continues at coordinate 438,529 of NW_015169819.1, read as the reverse complement.
ACAGTTTAAATAATCCTAAAACCATATAAGACATTCTAACATTAAAAGGTGCTAACTGTGATGATACTGATAAATAAAAGAAATTTTAAAGATTTTAAAAGATGGTGGCCAGCCTTCAGTATACCATCTTAGCAGTCAGCCCGTAGATCTAACCTTATGCAGCTGGCACAGGCTGTTCTGATGACTTCAGGGGACAGGGTTCTCTATCGAGGCGGCTCCTCCTAATGGAAGGCCTGGTGGAAGAGCTCCGTCTTGCAGGCCCTGCGGAACTGCATAAGGTCCCGCAGGTCCCTGATCTCTTTTGGGAGCTCATTCCACCAGAGGTGTCTTGGTGAAATCATACAAATTCAAAATTTATTAAGAAACAAGATTTTAAAAGCCTAATTCTACAATTCTAAAAGGAAAAAACACCAAATAAACACATAATATACAAACGTTATTTTCCAGGTCAGTCTACAGTGTTTCCAGGCAAAGGACCAGTACCTGAAGTCATTGGTGCCTGTGGACTGTGGGTGTCAAATTTGTTTGAGAGTGTATCTGTTCCCTTTCACTTTCATCTAATAGAACAATTGTAATTAGGTCCACCAGGCTGCGGGCAGAGGTGAATCAGTGCCCCCTGCTGACTGTCTAAGAAACAATAGTCTCCTTACAAAACCTACATTTGGACAAGTTTGCTTCTGGGAATCTGTTTGCAGATTAAGTAATTAGTTAAACTTTTATCCTACTCCTCAGCCCTACAGGGAAATAGGATTCACAAGGAACCTGCTCACATAGTGTTTGTCAAAAAAGAATCTTACCATGTCTGAGCTTCCCCTCCCCACGCACCCCCATTAAGGGCCACATAGATTCCAAAGATACACAGACGCATACATAACTTACATCTGACGAAAACGTCTTCTCTTCAGTAACTGACAAGCAAGCAACGAAGGTTTTGAGCAGAACTCGGGAGTGGCTGAGTTCACAACCAGTGGGCATTGCCATCTGAGGGAGGGGAAGCTTGTTCCCTTTATGATATATGCCTTGCATTTGTAGTCTCAGAACACCCTTTCTCTCTTTGTGGTACTCATCAAAGCCTCAGTTGTACCAGTTGACTTTGGGAGGAGCAGCTGAGTGAATGATCTTGTTTTGCAAGTCTGTAATTTGATGAATCTGTTAAAATCAGAAGACTTTTTGTGACCATCACAGTATGAAAAGAGGAGTTGTTTCAACCAGCAGGCCAGAAGGCTGATCACTGGCTTGACATGGCGACTGTTGCCTGACTGAGCCTGGGTGCCCCCCCCCCTCTGTCTGTCTACAGCTCGGACACGCATCACCAACCCCCCTCAGGATCAGAGTGTCATCAAAGGCACCAAGGCATCTATGACCTGTGGAGTAACCAATGACCCCAGTGTAGTAGTACGGTATGTGGCAGGTTCTGTTCTGTGTTCAGACCCATAAGATATGTGAAGGGCAGACGCTATAGATGGAGATGGGACCTTTGGAGTGCTGGGTGGGGAAGGAGAAGTGGAAAAGGACATGCAAAGAGCAATCTGTTCAGAGATGTAGAGATACTAAACAGTCAAGGCAGATGTCATCCAGTCTCCTTAGACACCAGTGTGAAAATAAAGTCATGGGGAGGCTGATCGTGGATAAAATGTGTGCCTTTGTCATTATGGGTCATTATTACGGTTTGAAACATTTTCGTGTGTCGATGGGTAGAGCTTCCTTTGAACTGATGCTGCTGAGTCCTGTTTTCCATGACAGGATTTAAGACTGGAACACGTGAAAAAGGGCTGTGAATGCCTTTGCTTAGGTGTCTCCTGGGAAAGATGAGCAATGTCCTGGCTTTTGCTAACAGAGCTTCACGCAAATTTGAGCCTTGGCATCGCTCTTTGTCCCAATCATGTACCGGGGAGGAGGGCAAAATCTGTGCTGCTTTGTAACCAGAGAATAGTCAGGCTTGTGCTTAGCAAAATGCCTGTCTGGGATTCACGGCCAGGATTCTGCCAGCTGTTTCTCTACATGCCTTAAGAACCCAGCTATGGAAAAGGAATGAGAGGAGCTCCTGTGTAAAAACATGGGCCTCTGTTGCCACCTGGTGCCTGTTAGCAACTGTGCTGAGAGAAAACTGCTGTCTTCTCTCATTGGGGTGAAGGAAGGATACCATGATGCACCTTACTCTTGAAAGTTAACTATATCCTTGTGCAGGGGTGTCTGGGGGGTGTTGGACCGAGGGCTGGACTAGGACCTGAGGGGGCCTGGGTTCAAATCCCCCACTCAGCTATGAACTTTGCCAGGTGACTCTGGGCTAGTCATTCTCTCTTGGCCTCACTGACCTCGTAGGATTGCAGGAAAAGGAGGATCACCTGTGAAGAGGCAAGGCCCTGTCCCACTTTCTCCCCACAGGTTCATATGGGAGAAGGATGGCACAGCATAAATGAGGGTAGGGAGACTGCTGCCTGCTGCCCTGAGCTCCTCAGAGGAGAGGTGGGTTAAAACGACATAGACAGAATAGCCGGCTACTTTGGCTGACCTCCCATTTATTATCCACAAAAAGGCACTTGCTAAAAACTTTCACTCAGATAAACAAAAGCCATGTTGTTCTTCTTATTATGAACAACCAAAATAACACCAAATAGTATGCAACGTTTGAGACCTCCAGACCTCTTTATCAAGCTGGATGTTTTAAAAGGTGTGCGCACACACGCACACGTTTCAAGTCCCCTTCTCTCTCTTTTGTTTTCGTTTGCTTGATTTCCAGTCTGGAGAATTCAAAACCTTGCAAACCGTTCTGCATGTGTGTGTGTTTTGTTCTTCTTCTTGTTCATCCTAAAGAATATTACATGGCTATTGTTTTGGAGTATTTCTTTGGACCAATGTGGTTACCTGTAGACCCAGACAAACAAGTATGTACCACAGCATGCATGTTAAACTCATGCCCGGCAGAACAAACAGCTGCAAATTAAAACAACAACAACAAAAGTAGCCCTCAGTAAATCCAGATGCAACCCATTATTTTTAAAGCCGAGCCTGTGGCACGTGTGCCCATACATCGAGGCTGCTACAGCACAAGTGAGACTCCCCATTCTGCTCTCACTGCCTCTGTGAATGCAGTGGCTTTCTCGGCAGCAGTGAAGCTCCCATACAGGGATTTCCCCTGTGCTTTCCCTTCACACCCACCTGTCCCTCCTCGCACCTCTAGTGGGCTTTTTGCAGGGTTGTTTTTTTTAAATGGTAATAGGAACATTGTTACAATGTTATATCTCCATAGTGATACATCTACTAGGGGGCTGGACTAGATGACCCTGGAGATCCCTTCCAACTCTATGATTCTATGATAAACCAAAAAATAGCCAGCAAAAAGCCTGATTGCAGGGGAGGGAAATGGCAGGCATGAAGGCAAATGGCAATGGATGTGAGTGGGCAGCTGCTGAAATCAACACCTTCCTATCCACTTGGGGTGCCCTCCTACATGCCGGGCACTGCCCAGGCCTGTCGGATCTCTTTGCTGTCTTGCATTAACTTAGTATGCCCACCCAAAAAGCTTTGCAGGGAAGGATAAGTAGAGGTGGGCAAGCTGTGTTTGGGTGCTTGTCTGTTGTTTCTGTCTTCTTCTCAAGCAAGCTGTGGTATTTGAGAGGTGGCACTCCTGGGCTTTGGAGAGGCAGGGAGGAGTCATGGGGGAAATAAACTTGATCATGTGAAGAGGCAAGGCCCTGTCCCACTTTCTCCCCGTAGGTTCATATGGGAGAAGGATGGCACAGCATTAAATGTGGAGAACGTGCCCCGCATGCGACTGGATAACATGGGCACTTTACACATTGCCCAGACCTGGTCAGGCGACATTGGCACCTACACCTGTCGGGTGGTATCTGCTGGAGGCAACGACTCTCGCAGTGCCCACCTGCGAGTCCGGTAAGGCCCAACTCCTAAAGTCACCTGTTAACAACTGCCTCACACTAGGGGACAGCGTATTCTGGTGCGGAGCAGCTTCCCACGTGCTCTCCTGAGTAACATACTTGTTTTGATATAAATGTTGCAGAAACGACCTTGCTACAAACTGAGCATAGACATGGATCCCCATTAACTTGCCCCGTTTTGGGATCTATTGTACAACCCCCTAACTAGCTTCAAATACCTATGCAATACCAATCCCCTGCACCAATACCCTATGCAATACCAAGTCCCTGTGCACTCGTGTGGCTTTCACAGGCATACCAAGCACCATGGCAGCTCCTTAAGCATGGTTCAGCCACACACTGCAGAGGTCATGTCTGAACCAACTGCATGGGTCTTTCCCACAGAACAGACCCATGCAGTCAGCCCTTCCCTCATGGTCCTATTATTTCTCTGGAGCATGGGGTTACAAAACATAAAGCAGCTTTCACACCCCTGGGTGACCGTGTGTCGGGGGGGGATGAGTAGCTGGGGGGGGGGCACAGGCCATTCTAACCTGACAACACATTGCAATGTTGGACTTTCTCTCCTTGTAGCAGATAACCAAGGAAAACAAACAGCATTGTTAGCTGGGCAGAATAGGCAGCCTCCAATTATCTCAGCACACACATAATATACCCCTGCTATTTCCCATAGTACCTCTGGGCTCTTACCATGTTTTCCATCCATCCACACCATGTAATTAAACAAGGTGCCTGCTACCCAGAGACTGGTAACCAGTCCAGCCATGACAGCACATAGTGTGGATTAGCGCCTTTGGCTATGCCCAAATCACTCCACTTTCCCAATGGGTAGCACTCTTGTCTTTGGGGTTCTGTTGTCTGATAGCTTCTAAGATTGGTTTCTTCTACCATCATCCTCATCAGGCAGCTCCCCCATGCACCAGAAAACCCCATTGCTGTGCTGAGCACTGTAGAGAAACGTGCCATCAACTTGACATGGACCAAGCCCTTTGATGGAAACAGCCCACTGCTGCGCTACATCCTTGAGGTCTCCGAGAACAGTAAGGCATCTTCCTGCCATACAAAGGTGTCAAGGTGCACTCAGAAGTCGGTAATAGGCAGAGCTGGGCTGGAGTCTCATCACAGAGCTGATGGGAGACTTTGTGGGAGTGGGAGATGATAGACCTTTGGGATTCTGACATTTCCCTGTGGACTCTCGCCGAGGCTGATCCCGAGAGCTTGTTGCAATCTAGTGCACCTTAGCAGTTTGTGGTGTTTTGTTTTCTGTTCAGGCTTTAAACAAGCCTTTTATTCTGTTGTCTATATTGGGTGCGGCTGAATCGTAAGAGAACCTTTTTTTTGCCCTGATGTAGATAGTGATCCAAGGCACAAAAAAGGCCTCATTCCTCCGTCTCCCCCATCCATCAGCCAAGCTTTGACTGTGTCATTTGCTTCTTTCATGAAAGCTGCATAGCTTCATCCATTCTCTGATAATCCTTTAAATACCATTTGGAATAGAGGTGGCTCCTGAACAAAACCCAGTTCATGAAAACTCCTGTATAGAGGAACCTGCACAGGGCCCCTTAAAAGAAGTGTGTGGGAGGAATGGAGCTTGCCCATCATTTTTCTTCCTCTTTGCTCACTGGCTCCTTATTGCCCCTTTCTTCTGTGCCTGGCAGATGCTCCCTGGACAGTGCTGATGGCTAGCGTGGACCCTGAAGTCGTCTCAGTGCTAGTGAGAGGCCTGGTTCCTGCCCGCTCTTACCAGTTCCGGCTATGTGCTCTCAACGATGTGGGCAAAGGCCAGTTCAGCAAGGACACAGAGAGGTGAGGTGGGCATATCATGGACCGGGGGCTGAAGGTCTGATGTAATTAGGGGGGTAGCTGGGGCGGAGCTCATAAGAGTTGAGTATAAGAATGAACTGAATTCAGGTAGTCGGGGGCAGTACTGTTTTTGGAGAGAAGGAAGACAAACGTGATGTGAGTAGGTGGACAATTATTCTGGCTTGAATTTATATGGTAAGGATGAATGTGACCAAAGCAAAGACCATTTAAGTACTGGGTAACCTCATGCTATGATGGGTTGTATACAAAGTATAATGTGACACTATCAATCAGCCACATGGTAAAAATATGAAGTGCTTTTGATTTTTTTAAATTTGTGGTTAACTTACAAGGTCATATCTTTCATCATCCCTCGACAATGCAGAGACCCCTGCTTTGTCTGAGGTCTGTTTTTTCTGCTTTTATTATTAGCATGAAGGGGCCACCACCCAGCTTACTATTACCTACAGTGATGTGTCCAACGTAGACAGCACAATGTTCCTTCAGGCTGCTTAGCTTACTATTACCTACAGTGATGTGTCCAGCGTAGACAGCCCATTGTTCTTTCAGGTTGCTTCCCGCCTCAGCAATCTCCAGCATTGAATGTGTAGGCTTGGCGTGTGATGTCGAGGAGAGTTTAACCAAATAGTAGGGAATTGGCCATTGGCTACAAAGCATTTGTGAGCTATTTCACAGGTATTTTTGTGATACTCTGCCAGGACCTCCCTACCACAATTGAGACAGTAAGAGAACTGGAAGCCCCTTGTCCATCTTCTGATCCGATATTGGACCACTTCAATCGACTCTCCCAGGAGGAAGTCAACAGGATTCTGGCAGCAGTAAGGCCAACTACTTGCCTCCTCGACCCATGCCCTTCCTGGTTGGTGAAAACCTGCGGGGAGAGCATTCGGGTCCCTCTAGATTATCTTGTCCCTTTATACTGGGACTTTCCCAGAGGCTTTAAAGGAAGCAGTAGTTAATCTGCTCTTGAAAAAACCATCATTGGACTGACTTCCCTGTTTAGGTGGCGAGTGCATTTATGCTCACCCACGGAGTCAAATGGACCCCATTTGGCTTCAGGAAGCTCTGTGGGATCCAATGCCCCCTGGTGGCTTGTTGGGTGAGCTGGTGGAGGACTGGGAACACTGGCTCTCTGAAGCCATCAACGAGATTGCTCCCTGGCACCCTCTATGCCCTTGCACCAAAGCATCACCTTAGTATATATCAGAGCTGTGGAGGATGAAGCAGGAGCGAAGGTGGCGGCATGCTCGTGTCGAAGTGCCACAAACATCTTATAGGACTCTTATGAAAACCTATGAGATGGCTGTGAAGGCCACGAAGAAGGATTTCTACACGGCCTCCATTGTAGTCAAAAGTGTTGGATTAGTATCTGAAAGACCCAGGTTTGAATCCCCATTCATGCCATGGAAACTCACTAGGTGACCTTGGGCCAGTCCTATTCTCTCAGCCTAACCTGCCTCACAGGGTTGTTGTGAGGATAAAATGGAGGAGAGGAGGAGGATGTAAGCCACTTTAGGTCCCCGTTGGAGAGAAAGGTGGGGTATAAATGTATTAAATAAATAAAGATAAAACGTCATAGGAGTGCTACTACTTTAAATGGGCTAGTTCCTCCCACTGTCAACGATGTGCAGCTACAGTAAAGAGGAGGAATCAAACAAAATTGCTTCTACCACTCTGTTATACTAGCAGAACCCTCACAAACATATTGTGCATAATAGGTTTAATTTCATCTGATGAATTGGGCTAGAGTCCATGAAAGTCTGCTATTATAAATCAGTTCAAGGTGAATTTTGCAATTGAGGACTCCTTCTAGTCTGGCTTCCACCCTGGCCATGGGACGGAGACAGCTCTGGTCGCCCTTACAGATGACATAGACAACTGGACTGAGGTGGGTCAGCGCTGCTGTTGTTGTTAGACTTAAGGGGACAGCATTTGACACAGTTGATTATGATATCTTGACCCACTACCTCGGCGACATAGGAGTTCAGGGGACTGCCTTGAAATGGTTTTCCTCCTTTCTCCATGGTTGGGGACAGAGGGTGGCACTGGGCAAGAGGGTCTCCCTGCAATAACCACCAGAATGTGGAGTGCCGCAGGGGGCGATCCTCTCGCCAATGTTGTTTAACATCTACATGTGCCCCCTCGCCGACTTAGTCTGGAGTTATGGGCTGGGTTGTCATAAGTATGCCCCAGCTTGGTGGAACATGCTCCCTATTGAGACCCTGTGGGATCCTCTTCAATTCCGCAGGGCCTGCAAGATGGAGTTGTTCCGCCAGGCCTTTGGTTGAGTCAACGGGATCCCTGCGGTTGCTGTCACCCATCCACTTATTGACCACCGACAACTGGTCTTTAAATCACCGCACCATCGGGCCAGAACTTTATAGCCAACTGACGCTGTTTCAAGCTGTACCCATTGTTTGAATTGTTATAATGTTTTATCATGTTTCAAGTTGAAATTGTATTTATTATAATGATGTTACCCGCCATGAGCCTGCTCGCGGGATGGGCGGGATATAAATGCAAAGAATAAATAAATAAATAAAAAAATACAGCATAACCATATAAAGACTCTAGCCATCTGCCCTCTTTATTCTATCAAGGTGCTGTGTAAAAGTAAAAAGATGTGCACACACAATGAGAAGCTGGCTGTGTATGTGCGCAGACTGGGCACTTACTCTGGTGTGGCTGAGTTTGGCGGTTGCCTAGTTACAACTGCTTGAGCGTTTAACCCAGTTCAGGGCCAGCCTTGGAACTTGCCTTTTGTATGATCTTCCTCTCATCAGGGTTTCCCTTCCTGAGGAACCCCCCACAGCACCTCCACAGAATGTCATTGCCAGTGGCCGCACCAATCAGTCCATCATGATCCAGTGGCAGCCGCCGCCAGAGAACCACCAAAACGGTATCCTCAAGGGTTACATCATCAGGTGAGCAAGCACAAGCACCGTGCCAAGTTTCCAGTTCTGCTTCCTCTTGGAATCTCCCATAGTCTGGTCAGAAATGGGAAAACCAGAGGGCGTCCCACAAGGCAAGAACATCCCGACTGCTTTAATCATGGGTTGGCCCAATATCTTGTGTGTTGTCCCCTTGTCTAGATTTTGCCTGGCTGGCCTTCCTGTTGGCTACCAGTTCAGGAACATCACCAATGCTGATGTCAACAACCTGCTATTGGAGGATCTGATCATTTGGACCAACTATGAGATTGAGGTGGCAGCATACAATAGTGCTGGACTTGGTGTCTACAGTTCCAAAGTCACTGAATGGACTCTCCAAGGTGGTAAGTTTTCTGGAGGAGGGAAAGGGTGGTGGTGGATATCTTTCCTTGAGAGAATTGATTGGTCACAGAGGCAGGCCCAAGTGATTAGAAAAAAATGCAACAACACTAAACATGTGCCCTGCCAAGCAAAGCTTGTCAGCTTGGTTTTGCTGCTTATGTGGAACGCTGCCGGTTTGGGAGTGGCATTTGTAGGATCTCCGTGTGTGTGTGCATTCATATCTGCACACGGGCTACTGATGGCAGGAGGACAAATACAATGTCTGGATCACAGTCCACATCCACAATGTAAATCCTTAATTCTGAATGTAGAGCTAGTGAGCACAAAGAGGAGCTGCCAAGCCAGACAGGTGGTGTGAACTGCAGTGCCTTCTTATGCCGTTATGTCCAGCCCTCCATCCATTCCAAGTGAGTTGCTGCCTTTTGATTTCTTGTCCCACAGTTCCCACAGTGTCTCCAGGTAACGTGCAGGCTGAGGCCACCAACTCCACCACAATACGCTTCTCATGGAACCCACCCAGCCCCCAGTTTGTGAATGGCATCAATCAAGGCTACAAGGTAGGTGACGGCAGGCAACCCTTCAAACTTCCCTCTGTTTTTTGCTGTGAGCCTCAAGCTATGGCCTACCCTCACAAACTGGACCAAAGTATTTTTTATTGTTTATGAAACAAAGCAGGCAGACACAACTGTTGTCAGTAGGTTCCAGAATTGAACTTTGTATGGAGGTAAGTGGGGATGTGGACTTGCCACATGCCCTTTTAACATCAGTAAGTGGGTGGTTATTTTGCCTCAGGAAGTCTAAGTAGATCTGAATTGGCAGAAGATGTTTCAGGCCTTGCCTTTACAGGCCCCATGTTGGCTTTCTTTTCCCCACAGCTGACATTTAAAGAAGATGGGAATCTATACTCCTCATTCCCTCATTGACTAGAAGCTCTTTTACTCTACAGCCTCGCTTCAGTAAGGGCCAAGTGCCCCATCTGTTCTTCTGTCTGTCTCTTTTCATTGGGTGTTTTAGGGGGATTAATCATTGCATGTAGTTGTTCTTGGGCCAGCCGATCACTGTTGCCTTGCCTATAACTCTTGCATGAAGAGCTCGTCCTTCTGCTTTGCTTGTTGTAGAGCAGATATACAGAGAGGGTGCAGGGTCTAGTTAACAGAAAGTGTGCCAACACATAGCCCTCTTCTCCCTGGACAGTCCTATTTGAACCAGCAAAAGGCCCAGGCAAACATGAAGCTGATAACCTGCCATAATATACAGTCACCTTTGGTCTCCTTTCATCCCATACTCACCTAACACAATATGTGCTGTATAATTTCAGAACTGCCCATTGTATTAGACTGGAACTGTTTGTATAAACCTTTCTATGCCTCTGTGAGGAACTCATTGGGCCCAGTCCTATGGTTGCCAGCTCCAGGTTTGGAAAGTCCTGCTGAGTCCTTCTGCCCCCACCAAATGCTGCCCTCCACAGGATCCACCCCCCAAATCTCCAGGTATTTCCCTACTCAGAGCTGGGAAGCCTACCTTCCCCTCAGTGACTGCTGCTGGTCAA
>NW_015169819.1:411963-427759 GCF_001447785.1 Gekko japonicus | reverse complement strand
CAGTGAGGGGGAAATGAAGGTAGGTTTATGCTTGGCTGGGAAGGAGATAGGGTTGCCAGCTCCAGGTGGAAAATTCCTGGAGATTTGAGGGATGGAGCCTGGAAAGGGTGAGGTTTGAGGAGGAGTGGGGCCTCAGACAGGTACAATGCCATAGACTGTGCCCTCCAAACCAGCCATTCCCTCATGGGGATCCACTGTTGCCAAAATCCAGCTGAGGGGTGGAGATCACTCAGAATTACAAATGGTCTCCAGATGGCATTGATCCATTCCCCTGGAGAAAATGGTGGACTCTGTGTCCTTATACCCTGCTGAGATGCCCCCCCCCAGGACAGCCAATGTGACGTGGCATTCAGAGCTTCAGAGCATGGTAGAGGCTGCAGGTGTGTGGGGGGGGAGATGAGAAACTGAACAATGAGGGGGTAATGAAGGTAGGTTGATGTTTGGCTGGGAAGTAGATAGGGTTGCCAACTCCAGATGGGAAAGTCCTGGAGATTTGAGAGATGGAGCCTGGAGAGGGTGAGGTTTGAGGACTCTGTGTCCTTATACCCTGCTGAGGTTGCCATGGCAAATTGATGCTGAGTGCCCATGGTCTTGGCACTCTCCCAGAGCCTCTTTCTAGTGCTCATTGTATTTATTTCCACAATGGGCCTTATTCCAAGTTTAATCAGAAAGGTAAAAGAGTTTAATCCACTGTTTTTCTTGATGAAGTATCTCTATCTCTAACTTCATCATCTGCTACATAGAATAAATTCTATGGTATTGAAGCCCCCAGTTTCACATTTCCATCCTTTATGATTCAGATGACCTTCTTAACAACTCACTGTTATTCTATAATTGGCCTCTTTTTTCAAAAAGACTTAATTATTTTAAAAGTTATTCTCATTGTTCCAAATTTGTCTATTAAAATATTTTTTACTAAGATATAACATTTATTTGGGAGCTTTGCCTTGTGTGTTCAATTCCAAATTGTGATTAATTCAAATTTCCATTAATTAAATTGAATTAAAACATTAAAACTTGTTTCTTAATCTGCTCCAAAGAAGTTCGGAAATTTAATTGCTGCCAAACAAGATAACCAACGTTAAGAAGGATACTTAACATACTTATTAAATACCACTTAGTATTTTTGATTAGTATTTTTGGAGGCCTAATTAGTATCTAATTAACTTGCTATAGGCTATCTCGCACTATGCCAATTAAAGACCCAAACATCCTTGAGTGTAACACCATGACAAAGTAGCTGATTATGCATTGTTATCAGTGTCAGTTAATCAGGCAGATTGTGTTGAATGTTGTTTTGGATGGATACGTCTGCACACTTATTAATACTCAACTATTCCTTTTTGCTATTCATTGATATTTAAATAACACCAAATAAAAGAGAGGAACTGAGTGAAACAATTTTATCGCCAGTGGGGTACCTAAACACTGGTCAGATTTCTTTTTTATTATTATTACTGTTCTGACGAAGGGAGCTGTGACTCCCAAAAGCTTATACCCCCTACAGTCTTGTTGGTCTCTAAGGTGCTACGGGACTCGAATCGTTTTCCATTACCCATTACTATTCTTGCCACTGTTAACCTTTTATGCAACCTGTGTCGGTTACCATTTCAGCATGGCATGCTGTTAATCTGAGAGGGAGGCTGCTCTAATTCTTATTTCATAGACAGAGCAATGGAGGATGGAAAATAACAAGCAGCAGAGAGATTGGGAATCGTGTCTCCTGTATCCAGAGTGAATGTACCATTTCATAATCTAGAACATTGTCAAGGATGCCTTACAAGCATCACCGGAGCAGATGAGTCGCTCTGAGCTTTATCAAGGGGCTACATTCTCCTGGAAAAGGAAGGCAGAGCGCAGGCTGGAGTGAGTGGCTGTGATACTGCCCTAAATGAGCCACTGTTACCCATCCCAAACCCCACAAAGACAGCCAATACTTTATCCCCATATTGCCTCAGCTGCTGGCTACTTCTTGGGCCCTAAACTGCACCTGGCCCATGAAATGGGGTTTCTCAGCCTCCACAAACATATGTGAAGCTTTGGGCTATACCATGCTGGGCTGGTAAAAAGGTAAAGGTCTCCTTGCTCGAAAGCCAGTCGAATCCGACTCTAGGGTTGCGGTGCTCATCTCCGTTTCAAAGCCGAAGATCCAGCGCTGTCCGAAGACATTTCCGTGGTCATGTGGCCGGCATGACTAAACACCAAGGCGCATGGAACGCTGTTACCTTCCCACCAAAGCGGTCCCTATTTATCTACTTGCAATTTCTTGCTTTCGAACTGCTAAGTTGGCAGGAGCTGGAACTAGAGACGGGGGCTCACTCTGTCTTGCGGCACCCGGGTCTCAAACTGCTGAACTACTGACCTTCCACAGCCTGCAGTTCAGCGTCTTAACCACCGCAGCTCCTGGGCTGGTATCAAGGCACTATTTGTGTTCTCTGTTTACTCTAATGCAGAGGGCATTTTTAAATTATCTTATTTCAGCTTCTTTTCTGGGCCCCAAATGGCTAGACTCTACCACTACCCCAAGCCTTAGGACCCAACTATATGTGAAAATTGAGGACTATTTTACATTTCCTCAGAGAGCGGGCTATATAGGAGACAGATGCTCCTGTTTTTCAGGTACCCAAATGAGAAAATGTCTGGGCAAAGATCAAACTGCTTTTAAACAGACTTCTTTTAATTGCATTCCCTCTGTGCCAGTCTTACAAATCCAGTCCCAGGCAGATCTCTGAGGAGAGAAATAGCAGTCGACTCATGACTGATCCCTTGCCCCTTCGGCACACACCTCTCCTTCACAGCAACAATTGCCAGCCTTTAATCCCAGCAAGTTTCTTTCCACATGTCTTTGAAGAGCCATAGATAAAGGAAAGACAGATCAGAGGAGCCAAAAGCCAGAGGAGAGGATTTTTAAAAATCTCATATGGCTCTCAAGTAACCCTTTGAGCAATAGGGCAGTGGGGATAGAGGCCAGACTCAGAAACTGGCTCACATGCATATTGATATAGCCAAAGATTTAACAGATATGTTAATATTCATCTGCTACCTGCCAGCCAGCATGGAATGCAAGTATCTAGTAGGTTTGAGGGGAAACACTGAGGACCGTGCTGTTTTCTGTGTAAAGACTCCAGAGTTACAAGATAAGTTATAAGATTTTATAAGGAAACTAACTGCATGTTGACGACTTTGGTCAGCTATAAATACAACAAGAGCAGCTCTGTGTTCTTTCCTGGGATACCGTTGAGTCATGGGTTGCGTTCAGACTGGCAGTTTGGCCTGACATAGCTGCGTTCCCCTCATGGATTAAACCAACAGGGTCACACAGCCACATCTGTCAGCTGTTCCCCAGTCATACTTACCCCATCATATGATGAATTGGAAATGGAGTAAATAGATACCACACAACGTGGTGTTTTCAGTTTCCCGCACATTCATTGCGTGCGGCTGGATGTCTGAATGCAGGGGAGTGTACGCAGAATGGATTGGCTGTCTCAACCTGCAGATTCGTTTCCACCACTGGGATTTTGGTTTTTTGGGAGTGTCTGCCAGTGCACCTGCCTTCATTTTAAAAAACCAACCAAACAGCATGCTCCATGGCTGAGGCACTGCAGTAATGTGTGCCCACGGGATGATTGCTCAGATGACCTGCAGAAGGGTGTGCTGCCTGGTTGGTATGCCCCGCAATACTTCAAAGCACTACAATTAGTGGCAGCGCCGTATCGCTCTAAGCCATCAATTTGTCCACAGCCCAGAATACCTTTGCATTCTACAAGCAATTTTTGTGCTAGGATTCTATAAGTAATCATGGCTCTTGACCTCACCATGTCCATTTAGCACCTTAGCATGACTGGTGTGATTAACTGTCACACGGCAAAAAACCTTGCAGCTGCACCAAGCCCTTGGCAGGACCCCACCTCCTCTGTGCCTCCTATGCCCATGGCCCTACTCCCATTGGAAGGCAGTCTATACACAGGAGCTTGACAGGAGGCAGTGAACAAGCATGCAAGTTGCATTTTAAGATTGTGGTTTGGAACTGCAGTTTTCTCAAAGCATTACTCCCAAATAATTCCACCACAATGACAGTGGCAAAAGCCCCGCACAGGTTAAGTGACTTGAGTACTTCAATTGTTCAAAATGGTGTGGAGTTATATATCATCATATTTTAATATTTGATACATATTACCTGACTTTGTTGGTTTTTAACATATCTATTATGATGTTGTTTAAATGTTGTAAGTTGCCACGAGACCTTTCGGTGAGTGGCGACAAAAAAAAATCTAATAAATAAACAAAAAACCCTATCTGTGATCAGAGACTGACAGTCTTTAGAGTCCTTCTCATTATTTGGATGTGCTGCACTCTTGACTCCAGACAACAGAATTGTTAACGTGGTTTCAACTCATGAAAACCAACAGCCATTATGTACACCATTTATTGAAAGCATCTACAATGACATGATTGTTCAGATAAATGTACTAGAATTTACATTTATACCCTAAACAGCAGTGTTAAGAATAGCTATTTAGATTAGAGAATGCAAAATAATCTAAGAATAAATGCTGTTTCTTTATTTCCTCTGTAGGCTATAATTTCTTGCTGATTTTTATCCCTGAATTTGGGCAACCACAATAAGGGGGTCAGTTTCACTTAGTGGATTGCCTAGGCGGGTAATGACTGGGTTGCAGGGGGTGATTCAGAAGCAAAGGGCACAATAGCACTTTGTCTTTCTTTATATAAAAAAGTCAGAAATATGTCTGTAAAGGATACTGTTTACAGAACGTATTCACACACCCTGTGGTTACACTTTTAAGAGTTAATGTGTAGCCATGGAAAGGGGAAAAGGCAGGTCTGCTTTGATCTAAGTGACCCCAAGACTGAAGTGGCAAGTGAGAAGCAAACTCAGTTGTTGAAGCTAGAGAAAAAGAGCTGAGGAGTGGCCGGTTCACCCTGAACTTAATGGATTGTCTGAGAGCACCTAATGCACTGTTAAGGCTAAGCATGTGGGAACCTGAGCACAGTCCATTTGGCAGACGCCATGTAAACCACTTTGAGTTTCAAAATTTAAGTAAGGAAAGCAAAAAATTAGTACTACCCATTGTATTCATATTATTATGAGCTATTTTCAGACCTTCCTAGACCTCACTCATTTATTATACTGCGGGAAACTATTAATTTGTTGATGTTCCCTTACTGCATTGTATTTTGACACAGCGGTTGCTATTTAGTTTCACTTAACTTGTTGTTTATTATCAGTTGTTATTTATGTTCAGACAGAATCCAGCAGAGGCCTTTCATTAATTCCCATAAAGTCTTTTACAATTTTTGCACAAAGTGCTGGCGGATCAGTTCTCTGCCACGTGAGAGTCCTTAAATCAAGGCTGATGTTCTTTCTTTGTGTCCCATTGTTTCAGCCGCAGGTTTGCACTGAAATAAGACTGACCTGTTAAATTTCTCTTCCTCGTGTTGAGATGGTGCTCAGACTACAAGAGGGTTTGACTCTAACCATAAACTTGAATGTGGCTCGGCACTTGATGTCAGGTCTTAAGATCCCAACAAATTCTGATTAGGGTCCTTGATTCCAGTATTTTGGGCTAAGCATGCTATGTTTGTCAATCCTACTGGAGAAAAGGATCCACTGATAGTTCATTTTTCATATGCTAAGGTGTTTAACTGTATGAAATGTAAAAACTGTTAGCTGCTTTACACTGATTTTTTAAAAATTCTAATGGCTAAACTAAAATAGACCAATTGGTAGCAACTCTTATGGCACACTTTGAAGCTCCCAAGTTAGTCTGCCAGATCACTGCCTTGCTTTCATTGGCCTTTGTAAGTAGTTGCTTTCAACTGACTGGGATCATGATGTTCTTCATTCTCCTGTAGCTCACTGCTTGGGAACCAGGACAAGAAGAAGACATGATGATAGTAACGGTGCGGCCTAACTTCCAAGACAATATCCATGTGGGTTATATTTCAGCTCTCAAGAAGTTCACAGAGTATTATACTTCAGTGCTGTGTTTCACCACACCAGGCGATGGACCCCGCAGCCCACCACAGCTGGTGCGCACCCATGAGGACGGTACGGCCCTTCCCTTTGGAGCTGGGCACAGGCACAGCTCACGGGTTCCTGAGGGACTCTGGCTCAGTGGTAGAGCCTGCTTGGCAGACAGAGGGTCCCAGTTTCAATCCCTGCCATCTCTAGTTACAAGGTTCAGGTGGGAAATGATGTAAAAGACCTCTGCCTGAGACCTTGGGGAGCCACTGCCAGTCTGAGTAGACAATACTGACCATGATAGGACAATGGTCTGATTCAGTATAAGGCAGCTTCATGTGTGTGTCATGTGTATGCCCATGGAACTGTGGGTTCACAAACTTCTGAGTCACCGGCCAACATAGTTTAAACATCATCTTCCACCTTAGAAAGTGTCTGTCTCCTTCTCAGTTGTGGAGGTTGATTCTTGGTTGCTGAAGTGGTATGGACTCTCTGAAGGTCCCTGATTCCATTGGCTGTGTTTTCTGCAGTCATCTTTACATCCAACCCCAGAGTGTGTTCCTTGGGAATTGTCTATAACTGGTAGTTTCCCTTTTTTGTTTTCTTGAGATATTAAGGGGAATGTTTCTTCTGTTGTAACTCTCTGGGGGGTGGGATTGTTTGTTTGGCCAGTTCCGGGTCCAGTCGGACACCTCAGCTTCAATGAGATCCTGGACACATCTCTGAAAGTCAGCTGGCAAGAGCCTCTAGAAAAGAATGGCATTCTGACAGGTAAGAGATACATTAAGCCAGTGGGAGAGGCAAAGGGGAACCTTTAGCCCTAATCCTTCCGTTATATTTATGGGGGGATCATCTAAAGTTTTGGTTTTTTTAAATGTTTCTTTCCTACATTTCTAATGAAGCCCTTCTCCTTTAGGGCTTCTGCACACATGATTTTTATATTGAGAATCATGCTGTCATTTAGCTAGAAAGCTGGGAGGATTTCCATCCTGGGAGCCATATTGGTTTCAATTCCACTTCAGCAAGGGAGCAGTTTGGAAACCAGAACCATGACATTTGTTTGTCTCAAGCTTCATGGAGCCCACCTGCTTGCAATAAATAGATTTCAAGGATGTATTATAAGAGATCAGGTGCACTGAGGGAACATAACTCGTATCTTAGAAGGCCAGCTGGTATAGCCTAAATTTGGCTTATGGCCACAAAATTTGTTGGGCTCATTTTGTTTACTCCTGGATACAGGTATAACTTGTGCTGTTTTCTACATGTCTATGTTTTGGGTCCTCTTTTAGGCTACCGGATCTCCTGGGAGGAATACAATCGCACGAACACACGTGTAACACACTACCTGCCTAATGTCACACTGGAATACCGTGTCACAGGCCTCACAGCCCTTACCACCTACACCATTGAAGTCGCAGCTATGACTTCCAAAGGACAGGGACAAGTTTCCTCCTCTACCATTTCGTCAGGGGTTCCTCCAGGTGAGTTGGGCTTGGCTCACAGGTCCTGCCTGCAACAGAGTAGTAGGCTGTAGCACAAATGGAGCAAAGATTACTGCAGCCTCTACCCCCACAGAAAGCTTCTCTTGGAAGTTCCACCTGTACATAGCCCAGTGCATAATTGTAAAAATAATAATAATAAACAAGTGCACAGATAGGGATTTCTGCCCTCCAGCAAACACAGCTAAAATGAAGGCCCTGGATGGAGACTGCTAAATCATTCAGCATATGCACAGTTGTGTTACAAGTACAGTAATAGGTGCAAATAGGAATTCATTGTCCACCCCACTTCAAATAATGAGATGGCTTACTCAGAAGTATAATCACACTCACATCCCCACTATTTGTGATTCTTTATTGTGGGGACAGGAAGAGAGAGAATTTAGTACCAGCTTTGCTGAAGGTTTTCTTTTAAAGGGGGGGGGGATAACACTAGACTATGCTAGAAAAAAATTGCCTGCAGATGGTTGTGGGAGGCACACTTGGGCTGCGATCATATGCACAATTAGACCTGACATAGGCACGAATGCTGGGCGGATTTAAAGGGCATGATCAGACACGAACATCTGGGAAGCACCCCGCACCCATCAGCAACCTGTTTTGCTCCACCGCAGAAGCGGAGTAAAAAGACACCAGGGAAAGTCCAGTAGCAAACGGGTTGCTACGGGCCACGGACGGACTTTCCCCTGTCTGATCACTCCACTGCACTCTCATGGCATTGGGATGGTCTGATCAGGCCATCCTGACTCCGTGCTGTTGTTCCCCCCCTTCGCAGTATGCGCATCATCGCACACTCCATAAGGAGCCCTCAGTGCGCAGGTGCGATTAATTGATCCTGTTGTGTCCACTGACCGCCACCAGGGGCCAGCGAACTCCCCAGAGCTTGACTCTGGGAGAACAATGGGGACTAGGCTCCTAGTCCCTCCACTGGGGAGCCAATGGGCACCGTGGTGGGAGATTCAAACCCACCAACGGGACCCAGGGGTGTGTCCCCCAGGATGTATATAGTTGGCCTGCCGGCCGTTTGAGCTAGTTCATGTTGTGTACCAGTAAAGCGTGCTATGCACTATGCCAGTCTTTGTCCTTCGTTCATGCAGCTAACCCACTACACAATAGATCCCTTGTTTAAGCGCATCAGAAACAAACGGCAAAAAAAAAACCCCGACTCACTCACGGTTGCGTCTGATCATGCAGTGGCAGGCTGTGCCCGCAGCTCCAAAGGACTGTGTGATCGCGCAACTGCAGGTAAAATTCCTCCCCCCCCCCCCCCCCCCCGGATTTTATCTGGCGCGTGTGACTGCAACCTTGGTCTGATTGTGGGCCTAAATCAGCAGTGCTGTCTTTGCTTTGCTTACCTTTCTGGATCACCCTGAATTCTTCACCAGCCTTTAAGTTGAACACTGGGCACATAGCACTCATTGCCCTGATCCCTGCAATCTGGGAATTCAGCTCCAGCCCAAACCACTATGGAATGTACAATTGGCAGTTGTTTTCTGTACTATCAACAGCTTTCCCCAAACTTCAAATGGTAAACTGTATTCAAGATACGAGGAGTTTAGCGGAAACAGCTGAGGCACTTCCACTTCCACATCTACCCAAGCTCCCGTGGACAGAATTTAGAAGATTAATTTTCATGAACAGTTAGATTTCTCCAGTTTGATTTAATTCGGTTCATCTGTGTGAACTTTGACTTTGCCAATCTCAATTAGTTTCACTGTTTGTTTGAGTAATTCAATTAATTCAAGTGTGAGTCTCATTTGTGCAAGCAGACAACATGTCCCTCGCGGTGTGACAACAAGCAGCCACTCACAAGCTTCAGATTTATTAAATTAACAAACATCAAAGTAATGAATATGAGATTGCAGAAAACATTGACAGCTCCCCTCATGACCTTCATCAGATGCAAAGTTTGAATTTCATTTTTATTTGGATCACTTCTTCAACATTTATTTGAGGCTGTTTCCTTGGCTAGGTATGAACCAAGGGTGTAGCATTTTTATAACACAGCTTTAGTAGCCCACCTTCATTTTCCCTTCAGCTCCTGTTCCTTATGCTTGCTTGTCAGTGTTAGTTAGGGCTGCTGAAAGCCACCATACCCCCCCCCCATATAACTATGATCCAAACCAAATATTGTAACAATACTTGGCTGACTGTCAGCAAGCATATGTAATAAAAAAAGAATCTACAGAGAGCCAGTTTGGTGTAGTGGTTAAGTGTGCGGACTCTAATCTGGGAGAACGGGGTTTGATTCCCCACTCCTCCACTTGCACCTGCTGATGTGACCTTGGGTCAGTCACAAGCTCTGGCACAGCTGTTCCTAAAAGAGCAGTTTGTGTCAGAGTTATCTCAGCCCCACCCACTTCACGGGGTGTCTGTTGTGGGGAGGGGAAGGGAAAGGAGTTTGTAAGCCGCTCTGAGACTCCAAGTGAAGGGCGGGGTATAAATCCAATGTCGTCATCTTCTTCTACATGTCCATCTATCTGTCCATTTGTGGCAGGCATAACTCATCAGACAATAAAACTGGGAATCTCAAAATTGGCCACCAACATGCGGATGATCATGGGAATTCCTGGGCAAAAAATGAAAAGAATTGCAATATCCTTGTTAGGATGCTGCATCCAGTGCTGGCTTGGCTGACAGGTTTGGTTTTCCTCAGCCTCCTGGAGAACTTTGCAGAAAGGCTGAGCTCTTTGCTGCGCTCTGCCACCCCACCCCCCCTATATATATAGGGGGGGTGGCTCTGCCTTCCTTGCACCCCTGGTGGCTGTAGTCAGAACTGCACTATAAAAAAATTAAAAATGCATTCTGAATACAGGATAATGCGGTTTTAGGGGCCCTCCAGGTGACTTGGGCCCCATGAATTTTGTCCCTCCAGTCCCCCCCCCCCCAGCATTCCTGGGGTTTGGTACTTATTTATATAAAATAATTAGCAGTTCTTCAGGCATTAGTCCTGAGGGCAGAATGTCATGTATTTTCTTCTGTGTTGCATTTTACCCAAATTTTCAGCCAAAAACAATCTCCCAAATTAGTGTATAGTTATTAAACATTTGCTTGAAGAAGAGACTTGATGGAAAAGCGCCTGTTTATTGCTTTTTCTCTCTTTGGCCTCAGTTTTTGGCACTTTGTGTTTAATAAAAGCCCAGTTTTCCTAAGAAAAAGCAGCTTCAGGAGAGGCAGAGTTTGAGTGGATAAGTGGTCACAGGGATGGTAAGCCAGTGTGATGTGATGGTTAGAGTGTCAGGCTAAGATCTTGAAGACCTGGATGCAAATCCTCACTCTGCCATGAAGCCCAGGTGTCAAGTTACTGCAGCTGGAGCCAACAGTGTATCATGGAGTTACAGGCCTCTCCCCTGCAGGAGTAGGCTACCAGTATTTAAAGGTGCCATGACCAGGTCTGGTGGAAAGTACTGTGACAGCGCTGAGGCGGTTCAGAAGTTTGAGAGCCCTGAAGGGTCAGTTGGGGAGAGACCTCTGGTTCAACAACAGGCTCTGGGGTGGAGGATTCAAGGTCTAAGTCTAAATCAGAACACAGGGATGCATCCCAGGATCAGCAGCCTGACTCAGAGTCTTAGGGCTCTTCTTGGTCATCTAGGATTGCCACCTCCCAATTGGGAATAGGGTTGCCAGCCTCCAGGTGGGGCCTGGGGATCTCCCGCTTTTTCAACTGATCTCCAGCTGACAGAGATCAGCTAACCTGGAGAAAATGGCTGCTTTGAAGGGTGGACTCTATGGCATGGTACTATGCTGAGGCCCCTCCCCTCCCCAAACCCCGCCCTCTCCTGGCTCCACCCCCAAAGTCTCCAGGTATTTTCCAATCCAGACCTGGCAACCCTAGTTGGGAAATACCCAGAGATTTGGGGGGTGGAGCCTGGACAAGGAGGGATTTGGGGAGGGGAGAGACTTCAGTGGAATATAATGCTATAGGGTTCACCTTCCAAAGCAGTCAGGTGAACTGGAAATCACTTGTTATAGCTGGAGATCTCCAGCCACCACCTGGAGGCTGGCAACCCTATCTCATCAAAGGAGGCTCCTGGAGGTGTCCCCACTGCCTTCCACCATTAGGTGCCCAGCTGCCTCCTCCTCTGAGCCTTCTTCCACTTTTCCTCATGAGGAGTTGCCTGTACTCTGGTCCATGACACGGGGTGCCTTGGGCCAGTCACTCTCTCTGTCAGCCTGCCCTACTTTACAGGGTTGTCAAAAGGGTATAATGGAGAAGCACAAAATAATGTATGCCAACTTGAGCTCCTTGGAGGAAAAGTGGGGGGAAATGTGAGGGGTGGGGATGCTCAACTCTTTCCATACTTACTGTCTACTTTTCTACCCTGAATTGCCCTTGACAAGCTGCTTTTCCCTCTCGCCCTGAAAGCGTGGTCTGTCTGTCCAGTGTGTCTCATCCCTAGGCTGCAGGCAGCCAAGTTCTATCCTTGTTTTTTCTTTGTCCACAGAACTCCCAGGCCCCCCTACCAACTTGGGTATCTCCAACATTGGTCCCCGCTCAGTTACACTTCAGTTCCGCCCTGGTTATGACGGCAAGACATCCATTTCCAGGTGGCAAGTGGAAGCTCAGGTAACCTATGGGTCCGACTCATCAGGCAGCTGATGCATTCCTTTGTAGTCCTTAAAACAGCTTTTTTGTATTAGTTGTTGAAACGCTGTGGCATGAAGTCCACATTTTTGCATTCAGAAGAAATTACACAAATATTTTTTTCATGCACTTAAGGATATAACAGCACTGCTTGGTCAGACCAAAAGTCCAGCCAGTGCAGCATCCCGTTCCCCACAGTGGCCAGGTATATGCCTTCAGGAAGCCCACAAACAGAGCAAGAAGACCTTTCCCCACTGTTCACCCCCTACCCCCAACTGAATACGGAAGTTATTTAGCCTTCATGGTTGATAGTAGTTGGCAATTCATGAAGCTGTGAGGCCCCCTTTTAAAGATATCTGGGTTAATGGTAATCATATCTTGTACCAGTAAATTTCTAAGTTACTTAAATATTGTATGAATTTCTTTCTTTTGCTTGTCTGTTGCTCATCTAGTCCTTTGGGTCACCCCGAGCTGTACTATTATGGGAGAGGGAGGAAAATGTTCTTTCTAATTTTTTTTGCCTGATTTATTTGCTTTGGAAATATTAGATTTTTTCCCCTCTTAAGATTGGAGTGACAAAGAGCAAGGAAAAAGAGAAGGGCATGTCTATGTTGGATAGAGAAAAGAGTTAATGAAGAACAGGAGCCGTAGGCCAAGGTGTTTCCCCACCACCACCACCATTGTTCTATGCAAACAAAGGTTTTCATAGTAGTCCAGAATTCATAATTCTCTTTTTTCAAGCCCATGTTGTGAAGATAGGTGTATGAGCAACACCTGGTGAAATCTCAGAAGCTACAGGAAAACAAAGCCTATCTTGAGGGAAGGATGTAACTCCATTTAGAATTGCATTGTTAATCTTCTGTTTATTTTGTTATTTTTAAATTATTGACAGTTGCCTTGTGTAAACAGGGGTGTTTTGTTTTGAAAGGTAACCAACACATTCGATAAACAATAATGATAAAAACAGTTGTTAATTCTCACAAATGCTTATAAAGTTCTGTAATCCATTTTTGCCCAACTATTTATTTCTAGCATTTGAAAAAAGACAAATATTGTCCTATTTTTCAAATTGTGAGGTAAGCAAATACCAAGTCCTAACTTTAAAGTAATGGTTTTTGCTTTAATGTCAGAGGGAGGAGCCCACCATATGAGCAATAAATAATGCTGCTTCAGCCCTGCTCAAATGTCTTGCTTGCCTCCAGGTTGGCCAAGTTGGTGAGAGTGAGGAGTGGACCCTCATCCACCAACTGTCTAATGAGCCTGATGCCCGCTCTATGGAGGTGCCCAACCTCAATCCCTACACATACTACAGGTGGGTGCTGCCCAAATATGGAAGAGTGGAAGAATGCTGATAATACCCAAACTGAAGTGACTGTGGCTGAGCTTGCATGCACTCACCCAGGTTCTTACATACATCTCCGTGGTCATGAAGCTTTAGTGTTGTAAATTGACTCTCATTATCAGCAAGAAAGATTTTCCTCTAGGAAGATAGCAAGTGGGAAGGAGGTTGATCTGGGAGCAGAATGGTCTGAAAGGCTGGCCTAATAAAGCAACACTTGCATGAAAGTGTAGAATTTCACCACCATCAATTATACATACAGACTATTATAATGTGCCACATCCACAAAACGAGAAGTCGGAATCTGCAGAATATGGTGTACATATGAAACACTTTGGATTACAATTAAACTGAAAATGAATTATCTGAATATCTCCATTGTTTTCTGTTTACCTAGCCCAAATAAAAGGTGAAATGAGACCCCCCCCCCCAAGATAATAACAATTATGTAAGCTGGGTCCACTCTTTAAAATAACTAGCTAGGTTGTACCTAGTCTATATTCCATCCTTGTTTGGATATGAAAGGAAATGCATCAGTGCTCTAGGTAGCTCTCTCTACCATCATGTTGGGGATCAGCCAAAATTTTGAAGGATGCTCAAGGCCTATCTATACATTTGAAATTTTAAGGCCTAGGGGGCTGGGGCCTTTTCCTATGTCACTTTGCTGTCCCTCTGAGCACTAATCAGTTTTCTCCTACCAGCTTCCGCATGCGACAAGTGAACATCGTAGGAACCAGCCCACCTAGTCTGCCTTCCCGCAGGATCCAGACCTTGCAGGCTCCACCTGATGTATCTCCTGCCAATATTACATTACGCACGGCCAGTGAAACCAGCCTTTGGCTCCGATGGATGGTGAGCAGGAGCAATAGAAAAAATAGATCTTGCTGTTGTTTCGGGGGAGTGGAGGGATCCATGAAATAATAAAGAAGCAGTGGAGGTTAATCACAGTTGAGATCAGCCGCACTGGCACTGTTTACCTGGCATGTCAACGTGGATAAAGAAGCCTACCAAAATAAGAAAAGAATCTAAAGTTCTGACTGTTTTCTCGAATGTCACAGGTTCCATGGTCTTGGGAACCCCTTGAGAGTGCATAACTTTTACATGATTTGGCATACATTAGGTATGGTAGGAAGGACAACTTAATCATGAGCATTCTTGAAAGTAAGAGGTTGAAGGCTGGCAATGATGTCCCCTTTGTTCCCGCAGCCCTTGCCAGAAACAGAGTACAATGGCAGCCCCGAGTCGGTGGGCTACCGTCTGCGCTACTCACACTTAGATGGGCGCGGCCGCACACTGGCCCACACTATCCATGACCGTATGGAGCGTGAATTCACCATTGAAGACCTGGAAGAATGGACTGAGTACCGTGTGCAGGTGCAGGCCTTCAATGCCATTGGGCCTGGGCCATGGAGTCAGACCGTGGTGGGGCGAACCCGGGAGTCAGGTACCCTCCCCAACCCAGCCTCATCTTTAGACAGTCAGGCAGGCCCCTCACTACCTGACTGGAACTTTGCATGTAAAGCTCTGGGCTTTTCTGTGGGTCCCCGCCCAAAGTGTTACCTGTTACAGAACCAATTCAGAGGAACTGTTTGGTGAAGCACTGACTCCCATTCTATTTGCACACAGTGCCTTCCTCTGGACCAACCAATATCTCAGCCCTGGCTACGACCTCCACCTCCATGCTAGTACGGTGGAATGACATCCCTGAAGCTGACCGAAACGGGCTTGTTCTGGGCTATAAGGTAGGTATTGGAAACAGTGGCTCTTCCCTCAAAGGCTGCCTTCTGTTTTACACTAGATTTGCTAAAGCCGGTCAATTTGACCTTGAAATCCTTTCATTCCAGACCTAGCCTCACCATCTTCCAGAGTCTGTCTGAGTCCTGTATCCTTAGTTGGAATGTACAGACCTCTGCCATTCTGTCCCTCCACACAAGTACCCAATCCTGTGCTCCCCATCCTTTCTTGCATCACTCATCTGCTTGTCTCTAAACCTGATCCCTCATGCATGCAGTTGCCTGGAAGCGGCCCTCCAATGCTACAGGCTGTGTGTATACTCAGGGCTATTTTTGGCCAGGAACGCACAGGAACGGAGTTCCGGCTGGCTCCCGAGCTGGCCACACCCAGCAGGAACTCATTAGCATAACAGGCCACACCCAACAGCAGAAACTCATTAGGATTGGCTACAATAGGGGTGTGTGGCCTAACATGCAAAGGAGTTCCTGCTTCAAAAAAAGCCCTGGGTTTTGACTACAAACAAGGTAAACAGAATAAGAAGCAAAAGGTGGGTGTGGCCTAATATGCTAATGAGTTGTGCTGTCCAGGGTGTGGCCTAATATGCTAATGAGTTTCTGCTGCTGGGTGTGGCCTATTATGCTAATGAGTTCCTG
>NW_015169819.1:405569-411953 GCF_001447785.1 Gekko japonicus | reverse complement strand
AGCTTTTTCTACCAAAAAAGCCCTGTATGTTCTTATGACATGATAGCCAAATGCAGCTTCTCAGGTCCTGCCCTTGAAATGCTACAGTATGGATTCTTTGCCCACCAAGGTGCCCAAAGTCCACAATGCCTCATCCTTATCTGGGAAGCAGTGTTCCCTCTAAGCTGTGCACATGAGCGGCTGCTCATTAACACAGCAGCAATCCGGAGCTGCGCAGGGTCTTGAACTGTCCATTTCAAGATTACAGCAGTTATGTTCTGCTCAGGATGCAAACTGCTCTGCTCTGTAGAGGAAACATTGCTGAGAAGCCATATTCTTGGAGCAGAGAAAAAAATAGTCACACAGTATCCCTCCAATGAGTTTTTCCGGGACATTTTTGTTTTGCTTTCTTTTCCCCATACATTTTATTAACAAGCATAGGTAAGCCTAAGTAAAATACTTCCTTCACCTTCTCCTTTACTCACACCCTTTTGGCTCAAGCCTGCTTCAGTCTCTTCCTTCTCCAGTCTAATGTACTTCCCACTCCCATCTTAAGCCTGAGGTATTTTCCAAATGCCCTGCTTTCTTCCTTTCTCTTATTCTTATTACTCTTTCATTCGTACTCAGGACTCTCATATTACCAATTTTGCTGACTTATGAGTTACTGCCCCAAAATGGCACTGAGGGAACTGTTAGGGCCTGTTGTTTGTTTGTTTGCCTTTCTGTCTGTCTTTCTCTCACCTACACAGTTTCTTTCCCTTCTCTTTTAGGTCATGTATAAGGAAAAGGACTCAGACACAAGGGCCCACTTCTGGGTGGTGGAGGGCAATGCCTCACGGAGTGCCCAGCTCACAGGCTTGGGCAAGTATGTCTTGTACGAGATCCGGGTGCTTGCTTTCACCCGCATTGGTGATGGCGTGCCCAGCAATCCACCCATCCTTGAACGCACATTGGATGATGGTAGGTGTCCAGCAACCCATCTTTTGGTTGGCCATGAGAGGGAGGGGTGGTAAACCAGAGGGAAAGGAAAGTTCTGGAATGGAGTTAGAGGATCCATAAGGCCATACAAACCAAGCAACATCTAAGCCATATAACCCAAGCATTGGCTATGAATGAACTCAACCAGTACAATTACGGGGTCAGAATCCCACACACTGAGCTCACTGTAGAACCATGATCCTGTGGTATTAAAAACTCAGTTTCATTTTAAAAAAAAACACCTCTGCTCCTAAAATAAACACACAGAACAAGTGATATCTGTTCTCATCCTTTTTATATCTATGTGTGTATATACAAATGTGTTTGAGCTATCTGTCTCTAACCTGTTTTGGGTCAGTGTGTTTTTGCTAGTTTGAATGTGAGCTCATGTACTCAAGGGCATGTGTGTTTCCATATTTTTGTTTTCCAGCATTCTATCTCTTTTTCCGTTCTTCTGAAATATGTGCATGTGCAATGTATGTGTTTGTGTAGTGCTGTTTTGTTTGGTTGCATGTCCCCACATTAATAGATGCCTTGCTCATCCACTCATCTATAAGACAGTAATATGAGTCTCTTTGTGTGTAAGCATCAGAATAAATTTGTGATTTGTGTATAACCAAGTGCACATGCATGACTGTGCTTTGGAAAGTAACAGCAGCAACCTACAGCAACAGCATCCATTTGCTATTATATCCTGAACACTTTAATAAAATTATAAATATGTATACCTGTGTGCATACCACTGTGTATATGTGCCTAACAATTCCTGTACAGGTGTGTACCATAAACTTTATCCTATGTACGTATTCTGTGTACTTGTGAGTGTGTGCAAGACAGAGATTTTTATTTCTCAGTGACCCTATTATAACCCCTTTTCTAAGTCAATGATTCATCTAGCCTGTCTCTAATTTATAATGCCCCATGAACGTTTTCATATTATTTATTGGAAATGTTTCTATTCATATGCAGTTTGACCAATGCACCTTCACAAGTTCTGTTCCTTGATAACATTACTGTATTCTGTCTTCATGTGTTCCAGTGCCTGGGCCTCCCGTTGGCATCCTCTTCCCGGAAGTGAGAAAAACTTCTGTACGGCTCATCTGGCAACCACCCTCTGCTCCCAATGGCATCATTCTGGGTAAGCAAGTAACCCCACCCCCCATGCACCATAGAAATTGTTGGCCAGAGTGGCTCATGCACTAACACTTCTTCCTTTCTCTGTCCACTATTTTACATGGCACTCAGTGCCATTAGAGGAATTTTGAGAGGATACGAATGACCAGTCCATAGATATTCAATTCCCAAAATTCCATGATTCCATCCTACTGAGATCTGGTATTGCATGGTAGTTAGAATGCTGGACTAGGAATGGAATGTCCAAAATTCAAGTCCCCGCTCTGCCACGAACCTAGGTGACCTCACTCTCATTCACAAAATTGTTGTGAGGATAAAGGAAGAGGAGACCCACATACATTATTTGGACCTCTTTGTAGGAAGGGCAGAATGAAACATAAATACTTTCTTTGTGATGAATTTTCCCTCTTGGCTTGCCAGAAGGATATGGGACAGTTTCTCTGCCTACAAGCATTCCCTAACAACATGTTCCAATCTTATGCAGCCTACCAGATCACCCACCGCCTCAACACCACCACTGCCAATTCAGCCAGTGTGGAAATACTCAACCCCAGTGCCCGCCAATTTACAGCTACTGGTCTTAGACCTGAGTCCACCTACCTCTTCCGTATCACAGCTCAGACCCGAAAGGGCTGGGGCGAGGCAGCAGAGGCACTGGTGGTCACCACTGAGAAGAGAGGTAAGTGTGTCAGGAAGGAACATAAGGGTTTGGGGGAAGGTCACCACTATGCAGCATTGCCAGTGCATTTCAGTGGAGTTTGTAGGAGACTGAGCACCATTTGACATGTTACAGGTAGTAACTAAAGGTGATATAATTCCAGTCTCTTCCATTTACCCACAGCAAGTAAGAGGGGATCAGATCTTTAGTCTTAAACCACATATGAAGCTCCTTGTATTTTATATAAACTTTTCTGCACTTTAGGGAGTAGGTTATGCTATACATTTTTTTCTCTAAATTCAAGCAGGGTTCCTTTAATGTGGAACATTGAAAAATACAACAGAATTTCCCCCCCCCCAGTCACCACATACACATATTAATTGCAATCTAGTTGATCATTCTTCCATCTTAGGCCCAAAACAAACCTGGTGTTCAGTGGTATGCATCTTTTGCCTGAAATTCAGGCATCTTTTACTGCCCCCCCCCAACCCTTTTAAGCCAAAAGCAGTATCAGAACTCTAAGAGTGAGTTCCCTCATTTTCCTCCAACTATTTTTCCCACCACAGAGCAAATATAGTGTCACTGTCTTTTTGAAGAGATTTAACAAAGATTAAAATGCAAAATAGCTCACCTTTTTATTGGGCAGAAGCACCATTTTGAAATAAAAAAACTGAGATTCTTAGGAACCCAGTGAACTTCTGCTTTTCTGATTTATAAACTTTATGTAAGTAGACAGGATGGGGAAGGTAAAAATGCGTGTCCAAATTCCACCTGCAAAGAATACAAAGGGGTAGTTTCCTCCTTGTGCGAAGTATGCCATGCTCCTCTTAAGCTCCATCCTAGGTAATAGTAGCATCGCTCATGCGTTAGTGGTTTTTCAAAGAAT
This sequence comes from Gekko japonicus, assembly GCF_001447785.1. NCBI lineage: Eukaryota > Metazoa > Chordata > Lepidosauria > Squamata > Gekkonidae > Gekko > Gekko japonicus. The sequence goes on along the minus strand of NW_015169819.1, from coordinate 408,318 downwards.
ACAAAGGGGTAGTTTCCTCCTTATGCTAAGTATACCATGCTCCTCTTAAGCCCCATCCTAGGTAATAGTAGCATCACTCATGCGTTAGTGGTTTTGTCTTTCTGTTATCCATTTTCACTTTCACTCCATGCATCCAGCTTTCACTCAATTGTGCCTTTTTCACCGCCACCTTCCAGACCGTCCCCAGCCTCCAAGCAAGCCAGTGGTGCTGCAGGAAGATGTCAAAGCAAGGAGTGTATTGTTATCCTGGGAACCAGGCAGTGATGGGCTCTCCCCAGTCCGTTATTACACTGTGCAAACTCGGGAACTCCCCGATGGGAAATGGGTGCTACATTCTGCCTCTGTCAGCCATAATACCACATCCTTCATCATCAACAGGTGAGACAGCAACAAATCAAGTGGAGGGAGGCTTTTAGGAAGAAATGGAGGTGTCACTGCAACTGTTTGGTAGCCCAATATTTGCCAGTGGGTGGACAAGCCTTGAGTGGTTATTTTAGCCACAGGGGCTACACTCATCTTCTGCTCTGAAAGATATCCTGTTGTCCTCTAATCAGTGAGGAATAAAAACTGACTTTTCCTTCATGGCTTTGTAATCAGGGCTAGCCATCAGATCACTCAGTTCTGTCAAGATGGCTTTTCTGAAGTGCTCAGAAAGAGTTTGCTGGCCTTGGGGGTGGAAAATGGTGGGAATCGGGGGTGCAGCAATAGAGGGTTGCATCCTAGAGGGTTCACTCGAGACTGAGCCAAGTATCGTGTATGCCCCTTGCAGGCTGAAGCCTTTCACCACCTATAAATTCCGGGTCAAGGCAACCAATGACATTGGTGATAGCGAGTACAGTGAAGAGTCAGAGTCACTCACCACACTTCAGGCCGGTAAGTGGACACATTGGATCACGGGTTGCTTCAGAAGGAGATGCCCACCTCTCTTCCTTCTCTCTTTGTAGTAATAGAGACAGCTGTGCTTTGGGAATCATGCTGTTGAGCAGCCGAAGCTATTGCAACATGCATGGCTGGAATGGTCACTTCTTCCAGTCTTCTCGTTGCTACCCAGTCCTGCATTTAGGTCAATCAGAAGAAGAAGAAGAAGAAAAGATTGGATTTATACCCCGCCCTTCACTTGGAGTCTCAGAGCGGCTTACAAACTCCTTTCCCTTCCCCTTCCCCTGAGAGAGCTCTGACACAAACTGCTCTTTTTCAAGGACAGCTGTGCCAGAGCTTGTGACTGACCCAAGGTCACATCAGCAGGTGCAAGTGGAGGAGTGGGGGAATCAAACCCAGTTCTCCCAGATTAGAGTCCGCACTCTTAACCACTACACCAAAATGGCAGGAGGGCAGTGTGCATCTCCCCTAGCCTCGAGTCTCTCCTCCATGTGGTCACTCACTTCACACTGAGCCGGAGAATCATCCTCTGCTCTGCCATAGATCTCTTCCTCAGGTCTTGTGGGATGGGCTGATGTCTTCCATTGTTTTGCTTTTCCTATAGTGGCATTGTATTAAAACTGAAAAGTAGGAACTGCAATTAAGGCTCAGTGTTGTGGGCTGCACAACCAATGGGTTGGATCCAACCACCTTTTCTGCTGATGAAAAAGGGAGAAGGGTCAAAAAGGTTATGCTGGGAAGCATGGAACCTGCCTAATGGGATGGCAGCTGTTGTAAGGAAGAGAACTGGGTAAGAGTGAAACAGCTGGCTGGATCCAACCCTGCTCCAACTTATGTTCTACATGAGGTGTAGGCAATATCAGCCAAAAAAACCAAAACCCCAACCAAGCTCGTAATGTTGGATAAAAAGCCTAGTTCACATAAGGACAATGTAAGGAGCTGCGGTGGCTCAAGTGGTTAAGACGCAGAACTGCAGGCTGTGGAAGGTCAGTAGTTCAGCAGTTCGAGACCCGGGTGCCGCATGATGGAGTGAGCTCCCATCTCTAATTCCAGCTCCTGCCAACCTAGCAGTTCGAAAGCAAGACATTGCAAGTAGATAAATAGGTACTACTTCGGTGGGAAGGTAACAGCATTCCGTGCGCCTTGGTGTTTAGTCATGCCAGCCACATGACCACGGAAACGTCTTCAGACAGCGCTGGCTCTTCGGCTTTGAAATGGAGATGAGCACCGCAACCCTAGAGTCGGATTCGACTGGCTTTCGAGCAAGGGAACCTTTACCTTTTAAGAGCTTCTTCCATATGTACAATTTTAAAAGTCGATGGAACACATCCTGACAAAAGAACACAGACCACAACACTCATTCCCACGAAAGGGCCCTTAAACTAATATAGCCTTATGAGCAACAGGTAACACTGGTAATAAAGTTTTCTGGCAAGCTGTTCTGTAAAATAAGAGTGATGATTTTAAAAGATCAAGTCCCACCTGCCATGAAACATGTGATGTAAGTTGAAGGAGCAGCCAGGAGGAACTTCTGCAGGGACCACAACTGGTACCTAGGAAGAACAGAAGCTGTTCCTACGGGGAGAACAGAAGTTGAATCTACAAGGAAATTAAGGGTTAATAGGAGAAATAGGAGAAAGACAAGTACAGGAGACAGAAGTGGGAGTAATAGAGACAGTGATATGGATGGACCTGGCTAAGTAGACATCTACAACTACCAAACAGCTGCAAGATGATAATAAGGTTTGCTTTCACCACTGATACTGAGTGGTTATTTAAAGCTATAAGAAGTCTCCGTAGCAGCCTACTGTTGCCACCAGTGTCATAGGTACAGTGGTTTAGATCTTCCTGAGTTTTACTAATGTTTCTT
>NW_015169819.1:353033-405543 GCF_001447785.1 Gekko japonicus | reverse complement strand
AAGCTCCCACTATCTTGTCTGTGACACCACACACCACGACATCAGTGCTGATCCGTTGGCAGGTAGGCTACTACTCTTTATTTCTATTAGACACCCCCCCCCCCCCCCCCTGGGCCTTTGGCTAGGATTGCTGGATTAGAAGGAGTCCTCTAATTTTCTGGAAAAGGTTCTGGCTGGTGAAACATTCCTGGGTTGTATAATGGTTCTTCTCCATCATGCCCTACAAGAAGAGGGCCAACTGGAATACAGGCTTTAGGCAGGCAAGCCTGAATAAAGGCGATGAGACTTCAACCAAGCTGCTTCCCCACAGTTTTCCATGAAACTCTTGTTGCTGCTGCTAGTACAGAGGCATTTGCAGTGGCAACCAAGTATCCACCCAGAAATTTCCGCCTTACCTTCCTCGGTGGCTACCACTCCCCTCTCCAGCCTCCAGAGGACTTTTGCAGGGTTTTTAAAAATTGAAAATAGCTAGATCACTATCACTTTTTAAGGATCTGTTGCAACACCCAGAGAACGGTGCTGATGTGGGCAGGGGCTGAAAAAAAAGTTTCTTCCCATCCCCATGCTAAAGGTGCTTTGACTGCTATCTTTCTAAAGCTATCATACCAAACCAAGTTTGCAGCAGGTTTCTAAAGAGATCATACCAAATCACAGCAAAGTGGGGGGGGGGGATGAAAACAGGATGAACAGTGTTGTAGTAAGGGAGCCAAGGCAGAGCAGAACATACATGTGGGAAAAGACCAAGTCTGTACAAACAGACCTAGTTCCCCTCACCCCCATGTTCTTTATTCATTGTGTCAGTAATCAAAAAGAAAGGTCTGCAGTCACAATGGAGTGAGTATTGCTAGTGCTGAAACATAGTGTGTGTGCCAATGAGTTTGCAGAACAGAGGTGATCAGAGCAGACCATATAAGTAAACTAAGTGGTCATATAGGCTCCCAAGCTTTAAGGAACACCACAATTAGTAAAATGGCAAGTAAATAAACGTAAAAGTTCATTCTAGACTCCTTGTTTTCCTGTATATTGAATGCGTGGTGGTCATCAACGTCATAGTTCATCTAGGGCCAAGGGCCCTATGTGTGGTCTTCCCTGCAGGGTACAGAAAGCAACCTCAGTTGACATATATTTTTCTTTTTTGGGGGGGAGGGTGGACTCTGTAATGGCCTAGTGGCCTGAAATGAAGGTTACAGCTATTATATCTCACTTTTTCATTGCTCGATAGGATTTTGAGGCCTCTCTTGCCTGTCTCCATCAGCTGCTCACTTCCATTTCTTGAATGGGTGATGAAAGCGGGATTCAGAAAGTGTTAGAAGGCAGGAGTAAGCCAGCACCCACACTGGTTTGATAAAAGACAGTGGCATATGTTGATCATGCTGTGAAGAGGGGAGGGAATTTCACATATGAGGCCCTCACTGATTATCTGATTCCCTTTTGCATAGGCTCCATCAGAAGACAAAATCAATGGCATCTTGCTAGGTTTCCGCGTCCGCTATCGGGAGCTGACATATGAAGGGGTGCGGGGCTTCACTGCACGCAGCATCGGCAACCCCAGTGCAAAATGGACAGAACTGACCTGTGAGTGTGCCTATGGGTAGCATGGGGTCCAGGAACTAGGGAAGGGGGAAAAAATCAGTACCTACAGCAGCCTTAACTGTAAAATTCTGTTGCGCTCTCAGGAAATTCTACAGGAACAGTCCATTACGGCCATCAGTCCTGAGTAACAGTCCTCCATTGACAAGCCCTGATGCTAAGTACTTCCAAACACTTACACAAATGCACCCAGAGCTCCCGGCAATTCATAGAGTAGCAAAGTGTGCAGTACTTCCCTTGTACTAATAAACTGGTACTGCAAGTATTCACAAGCTGTTCTGCAGTAACAAAGTATTGCAAAGTGTTGCTGTAACAAAGTACTTGGACAAATTGTAACGGGGAAAGTGGATCCTGGTATACTGACAGGAGTCCCATCCTATCAGCTTAATTTCATGAAGATCAGGGAGGGTTTTCTTTCAGGGAAGCTTTCCTTTCCCGTTGAACTGCAAGGTCCAGAGCCTTAAGGACACTTGAGCATTGTGAAGGTCATGCCATGTGATGCCCACTGTTGATTCTGGGTAGCTGTGTTTGTCTTGTGTGGTATCCCCTGGGTATTTGTTTCCTTTCCCAGTGCTTCCTTGGAGACTCCTCAGTGTTCTTTGCTGTGGCTGTGAGTTCCTCTCCTAGCTGTTTTGCTCCTCCCTGATGACATCTCTTAGTCCCGCTTGCATTGTCGAAATGTTTCTTTACATGTGGCTAACCTGCATTAACTGCTTTTCCCTTCTGACCACCTGCCATCCCACAGCAATGTACGCCATGCGGAACCTGACTGAGGCCTCCCTCACACAGTACGAACTGGACAGTAAGTGGGTGCTTGGTCTCTTCTCTGGGCATTTGTCTCTCTGTGTTGCTGGTCTCTCTTAGAATCCAGCCACATAACTGCGGTTGGGGAAGGTAGAATCCAGCCACATAGCTGCGGTTGGGGAACAGCTCCTTCCTGGATTAGACTCTCAGCCTTCTCAAGTCTGTGACCGCTCCCATGTAAAAGGATAGTGGCTTTTGCTACCAGTGAAAATCCCAAAATTGGCACAGATTTTGCAAGACTTTTGTAGGATTCAAAATTCATACAGTTCTATATCAGTTAGTATAACAGGATCAGTTTTGATTGTGGATCACAAACACAGAGTACACATTAGCCAAAGTTGTAAAAAAAATTCCCCCAAGATGACTTTTTCCCCATTTCATTTCATTTATTTATTTATTGCTCTCAAGTCACAGCTGACTAATGGCAACCCCATGGGATTTTCAAGGCAAGAGATCTTTATCACAACCCTAGTATTCCTTGGTGGACTCCCATCCAAGTAACTGACCAGGGCTGACCCTGCTTAGTTCCAAGATCTGATGAGATCAGGTTGGTTTTTATGTTAGTGTAACTACAAAAGAACAATAGCAAGGGGAGGGATGAGCCTACTGGGATACTTTAGGACAGTGGGTAAAGTCAAGAGAATAAGGACTAGATCCACGGAGAAGATGAGAAATATCTTCCCCTGGATACTAAAAGCCCTCTTTTGAACCAGTCTTAGGGCGAACACTACCTTCATCATGGTAAGCTTATGTTCACAGTCAGGGCTATTTTGGGGCAGGAACGCACAGGAACGGAGTTCCGGCTGGCTCCCAAGTTGGCCACGCCTAGCAGGAACTCATTAGCATAATAGGCCACACCCAACAGCAGAAACTCATTAGGACTGGCTACATTAGGGGTGTGTGGCCTAACATGTAAAGGAGTTCCTGCTCCAAAAAAAGCCCTGGGTGTTGACAACAAACAAGGTAAACGGAATAAGAAGCACAAGGTGGGTGTGGCTGGATGACCACACTTCTGGTAACATGGGGTGTGTGACCTAATGAGTTTCTGCTGTTGGGTGTGGCCTATTATGCTAATGAGTTCCTGCTGTTTTTTTTAGCTTCTTCTACCAAAAAAGTCCTGTTCACAGTCATGAGGGTTCTGAAGCTGCTTTTTAAAGAACTGACACCTGGCAGCCATGTGTGCACTGTTCTTACCATGCAATGAAGTAGTTTCCTACTGTTGCTCTGTCCCCATCCTGGCATCATTTCCTATTGTTAGGAAGGAAGTGAGCCATGGGGGGCGGGGCGGAATCAGAAAGGGAGAGGTGAAAAAGGAGGGAAATGAGGGGCCCCCGGAATGTGTGTGTCACTGCTCTTGATTGCAGCCCAGAGATAAAAAGGTCTGTGTGGTTATTCCAAATCACATCCTTTCTGCTTCTCAAGCAAGGGACTAGTGGTATGAACACAGTGCAGAATGAGAAAATGGGAGCTGAGTTAAGATATAGCTAGCAGATTAGCTCCATAATAACAATTCACTTTCTGCCTCTGCAGATCTCAACAAGCAGTGCTGAAGATTAGCTCCATAATAACAATTTGCTTTCTGCCTCTGCAGATCTCAACAAGCACCATCGCTATGAGATCCGAATGAGTGTCTACAATGCTGTGGGTGAGGGGCCCAACAGCTCACCGCAGGAAGTCTTTGTTGGAGAGGCTGGTAAGTCAAATGCCTCCTTTCAGGCATCATTTTCTCCCACATCTCTATAGGTTTTCCTGCTCTAAATGCCAAAGGCTAAGACCTGGGGCTTTCACGTGGACGAAATAGCAGAGACACTGCGTTACTCATAAGCAAGCCCCATTCCTCAATCAATAAAAAGGAGGCTTCCAACCAGTGATCAGCAAGCCCAGAGTGGGTCCATGGAGTGTTCAGAGACAGCCAGTTGGTTCAAAGCAAATCAGTTCTTGCATCTCCATTGTCCTTCAAGAGTATAATTACCAGAACATTCTCATTACTATTCCCTTTGTTCCCTTTAGTACCCACAGCTGCACCACAGAATGTTGTCATTCAAAGTGCCACAGCCACCCAGCTTGACATCGCATGGGATCCCCCACCTCCTGAGGCACAGAATGGAGACATCCAAGGCTATAAGGTATCAGGCAATGGGAAGAATGATCGGGCCTATGTATGGATGCTGATCCTGGACATAAGGACTGGAATCACCTGCCCTGCTGAAAGTGGAGGCTGCTGCGTCTCCTAGCTCCATCATGGAACGATATTGCAATATAATCAAGCAGTTTCTTGAGAGGTGGCATACAATTTTCTAAGTAAATAAAAAGCATTACTGTTTATGCAGGCTATTGGCTAAACTGTTAGGAGCAGCAGTGGAGAACTGCCTGGTGCTGGGCTGGATGATTTCAGGTATCTTACAGCTTTTCAACGTCCATTCTCCGCCCTTGTTAAAGCCTGAAGAGATTATGTCTCAGTTCATTTATAATGACAATTACTGCAGATGCTATATATGTATCCGTGACGGGAACAAATAAGAAATAACCCTCTTTCTCCTCCCGAAAGATGCAGTTCCACACACTGCCAGCAGGTGACAGCACTGAGCTTCAGACAGAAGCCTGCAGTTTGCTATATTGTGAGCGGTCAAGGTTGTTTCTGTTTTGTTAGAACTGAGGACCTCTTCAAGCCCTACATTTTGGGGAACGAATTTGGAGACCAGTGGCACATTTAAGACCAACAAAGGTTTATTCAAGGTATGAGCTTTCGTGTGCAAGGCACACTATTTCACATACACTGGAATGGTAGATGAGGTTCTAAACTTATAGACAAGGACTTAACAGCAAATTATGTAACATGATGATGTTTAAGTTATGCAAAGTGAAAAACTAAATAATTTATCTGTTATTTTGACATATTTATTGCTTTACATCTGTTGACCTTATAACCTTAGCTTGTTATTTAGTTTTTCATTTTGCATAACCTCATCTACCATTCCAATGTATTTGAAAAAGTGTGCCTCGCACACAAAAGCTCATACCTTGAATAAACCTTTGATGGTCTTAAAGGTGCCACTGGACTCTAGATTTGTTCTTCTGCTTCATACCAGCACAGCTGACGACCTGGATCTACATTATGGGGAGTTACGCAAAACATTTTATAAACACATGTATGTCTGTAATATATGTACATGGCACATGCCTCTTTCCAGCTGTGTGTATTTTAAGCATGCTCCAAGGAACTGGGATTGGATTGAGGAGCCAAACAGTGTTTTCCATCATATGATAAGGGGCTTTGCTTCAAGGCAGCTTCTGTGTTTCATTTCAGCAGAATACTCCCTTGCAGAAGGTAATATCGGTCTGTCCCCTGTGTTGTAGCAGTTAGCAGTATACCCCAGCGATGACATGGCGTAGCTGAAAGTAGTCTCTTGCCAGTCCTTGCTCAGCCACTGTTTAGTTTGGCTTGAGACATCCAATCAGTGACCCTGCAAGCCAGCAAAACTGCAGTTTTGGAAAGTTACTGTTCTGTTTCCTAAGAAATTACAAGGGTGCCAGGAAGGGTTGCCATGGAACCTGCTTGTTGCTGTCTTTTGATGCCTTGACTTCATGGCTTGGTGGAATGGTTGAGCTTCTCTGTGGAAGTCTGGATATCACCCAAGAGTGACTTCAGAAGAACACTGTTTAGCGCCCAATTCTTGATTCATCCCCAGCAGCCAAAACTGGAGAAGGTCTGACTAATGCTGCATTGCCCAGGTCAGGGGTGAAGGTATCCTAATCCTCCCCTGCCCCTACAGAGGAAAGAACTTCCTTCCCATATTAAGTTCCTTCGAGAGAAATCTGTGAGATGCTTAGTTGAGATCCTTTAAGAATGAAAATCTTCACAGGCCAACTAAGAAGGAATAATGCAGTGCTAACTGGGTATACGTTTCTGTGACTGCAAGAAGCACATATTGTGCTTTGAGTAAATTTATTTACTTACTTCATTTCTAGCCCATTTTTCTTGCTGAGACAAGGCAGATTACAATTTTAATACAATAAAACAATATTTGTTGTTGTTCAGTCGCACAGTCGAGTCCAACTCTTCGCGACTCCATGGACCAGATCACGCCAGGCCTTCCGGTCTTCCGCCGTCCTCTGAAGTTTAGAAAACAATATAATACATACAATAAAGTAAAAACTGCCTAAAATTTTCCCCTGGACCTTAAGGCTTGTATCCTATGGACGATTCCATGTGCAGTAGTTTTAGGTGGGTAGCAGTGCTGGTCTGCAGTAGAAGATACGAGTCCACTAGCACCTTAGAGACAAACAAGATTTCCAGGGTGCATGCTTTGGAGAGTCAAGGCTCCCTTCATCAGATGCAATAGGAATGGAGATCCCTGAGCCCTTAAATCCCAGTCAGAAAGTGGGAGGGGTGTTGCAGAGAAGGGAGTCAGGATATGAAGGTACAGTGCAAAATGTAATCAGCTTAATTAGAGCAGGGGGAAAATGTTGAGGTATTAGTCTCTGTTGCAGAATGTTTTGTCTTTTGCTAAAAAATCCATTTGCCCAAGATCAACGAGCCCTTTGTGCAAACTGAAGTTTTAGCAGAAGAGGAGGAGCATTCTGCGTCAGAGACGATTAACGGAACTTGTTCATAGAATCCAAGCCTAAAACCACAACCCTGTCCCCATAATAAAAATGTCCTCTTTAACAATTCCATTTTACATATACTGTTAGATGATAAAAGTGTTCGAACCTTCAAGAGCTCACCAAGCAAGCCATTTGATCAGGTGAGAATTATAACAGAAAACAGAGATTGCTCAGATCTGGGCAGCTGCTGTTCTTACTCTTTGCAGAAGGCTTTGCTCAGCTCAGCAAAGTACCTTGTAGATAATAAACAGCACCTTGAAATGCACCCGGAAATTAATAAGTAACCAAAGGAGGGAACTGCAGAACAGGTATAATATGCATGCTGTGCCTAGTTCCCGATATCGGTCTCACTGCAGTGCTCTGCATCAGATGGAGTCCAATCTAGATTTTGAAACCCAATCTATGCAGTTTAAAAGTAATATGTCAATATATAACAGAATTCACCATAATATATTTGGGGATAAAGTCATCACCATTGCTTTTACAACCAGCATTCTTCTGTTCATCAGTCAGAGAAGCTCAAGCATATGCTGATCTGCGGTTGCCAAACTGCAGGTGGGGCCTGGAGATCTCCTGGAATTACAACTGATCTCCAGACTGCAGAGATGAGTTCCCCAGGAGAATACAGCTGCTCTGGAAGGTGGACTCCACCAAGGTCCCTCCCTGCCTTGCCTGGGCTCTATCCCCAAAATCTCCCAAGAATTTTCCAACCCAGAGTTGGCAACCCTATGCTGGCCTTTGGACTTCGAGAGGGGCACACACAGAGCCTTGAAGGAAAAGCAAGAGAGAAACTGTACTTGCTATGTCATTCTTTGTATATTTAGAAAATGCAGTTTCATTTTAGCAGGGATCGCGGGCCAAAGGGCAACACGGACTACCTAACCACCTTTAACTTAATTCTTGCACAGAAGAACACAAAGCTTCTCTGACTTGAACTAGACAATGGTCAGGTGGAATATGGTTCTGTAAGGGTTCCTGTGGGTATGTGCTGCAATCTAAATAATCACAGGAGGAAAAGTCTCACCAATATTCCAAATGTGGTTTTCTTTTTTAATAAACTTTTAATTCAGATTTTCATATGTGAAAATAAAATTGAGGGGGGAAATACAGAAAAATAGGAGGAAAAGAAGCAAAAGAAAAAGGATTGGAAGAGCATATCCTTAAAGAACTTACAAAATTTTCTCCATGACAAAGCTGAAAACAATCACTTAATATTAAATCTAAAATGTACACATAACCACATACTCTAATATCATAAGCAATACACCAAATCATATATTCTTCTCTATTATTTAAAATTTGGTTTTCCATAGGTGGATCCAAATGGTGCCTTTTAATTAGATCTGCAAGCTTGAATCAGTAGATTAATCAGTGGGCATGGCATTTGAACTGTATCTTAAAAATATATTAACTATGCAAAAATACAAAATATGCAAGACAATGTCACAGATTTATATACTACTGTACCATCAAAAACAATTATAAGCCTTAATACAAATATTATGATTTTGTTGTTGCGTCCAGCTCTTAGTAAGCCTTGTAACATGATATGTTTCAAGAAGAACTGAAATCAAAGCGCTTAATATTCAACAATTAGCGTCCAGCGCTTAGTAAGCCTCGTAACATGATACGTTTCAAGAAGAACTGAAATCAAAGCGCTTATGTAAGCTATTAAAATGGTTATCATTATATCTCAATTGTCTTCTACTTCCTTTGATTTCAAAAAAGGGAAGTTTTATTCAGGTTATGCTACTATCAAAGTTGAGACATTTAAACCATGCTTCAATTAATCAGATAAAAGATGGAACCAATAAAACATTTAATTGGTTGATCAGGCAGGCCCAGTTTATTAGTTTATCAGGACTGTTTGCATTACTCCGGTCTGCTTAAGAGTTACCAGTAACACTGGGTCAGGATGCTGAAGGATCCAGAGATACAGACTGGGGTACTGGGGAAAGTGTCATATATAGACAGTAGCCCTAGCAAAACTTGAGTCCCAGGTTTGGAAAATATTAATTTGAAAAACAGTGAACTCTCCCTTCCTCATTTTGGAGGGGAAAGATCATCACAGGCATCATATGATGCACCCAGAGAGAAAGAGAGAGGTGTGCTATCCAATGTTCCCTCTAAGCTGTGGAGTCTCGTGAGCAAAAAAATCTACTCTGTGAGCTACCGGCATTCGAATTGTGAGCGAGCGATTTGGCTGCTGCATTGAACTAGTTTGCTCTGGAGCCATCTTTCCTGAGCTAGGGCAAACATGTGTGAGCCGGAGGCTAAAAAATGGCGAGCTAGCTCACACTAACTCAGCTTAGAGGGAACACTGGTGCCATCATGTCACCCCTTTGCTTTTTCCTCACCATTTCCAATTTCTCCACCCCCACAGATCTATTTTTGGGAGGCTCAGCGGCAGAATGAAACTGAACGGGTGAAAACACTCTTCCTACCAGAGAATGCTGTCAAACTCAAGAATCTGACCGGCTACACAGCCTACCTGGTCAGCATCCTGGCCTTCAACGCTGCGGGTGATGGGCCCCGCAGTGCTCCCATCAAAGGCAGGACCCAACAAGCAGGTGAGGTACCTGGGAAGAGATGCCTCCGCTGCTTGGGCTTTCATGTGACATGGGCTGGGCTCCGTTCTCCATTCTTTCAAGGGATAATCAAGCAGCAGGGACTGTGAAGTCACGGAGGGTCATGGCTTCTTACAAGGAGGGTTTGATTACTGTTGCCCTGTGATTGCTTTGCTACTCTGAAGCTTGCCCCATATCACAACTTCAACAAAAAAAACAGCAAAAGTATTGTGGAAATACATCAATATCTGCCTCAAAAATATGAGTCACGTTTCATGACAGGAAAGGCAGGGGTGCAACTATTTTTGTAAATAAAATGTCATAAATAAATAAGGCAATCTGCTTGAAAATCACAAGGAAAGGAGGGCACCAGTCCCAAAAGAACATGCTCATGGAATGCACCCTGAATTCTGGTTTCTCATTCAGACTCATAGGTGAGACTGTGTAATGTATACATCTTGGTAAAAGCAGCAAATCGATAAACCCAGGAGTACTTGTAGAGCATCTCCTAACAACTGCAGTCTATATATCTTTACCTACCCTGTCAATGCATCCCCTCCTCTTCCTCCCCCTCTTAATTTCTCATTTTCAGCCCATAGCACCCTAGTGTACCTCTTATCTAGTTTGCCTCGTAATCCCATGTCCTCTGTGCTTCAACTGAGCAGAACCTGACTACTGAGCTGAATTCAGCTGCTAGGGATTGCATGGCTAACCAAGGAAGTTGCCAGCCGACAACTGAGCACAATTATTGAACCAGTAACCTGGAGCTGCGTCTGATGCCTGACAAAAGACACATGTGTCTCTGTAGTCTGAAGCTCAGCATGTTCCTCTGTTCCTTCTTCAACAGGCATTTGCTTTGTTCCCTCGCATCACCTGCTCTCCTCCCCTTCCTTCCAACTATGCACTTCACAACGTCCTCAAATTACACATTTAGAGATCAAAAAGGAAATGAATAGAGCCTTATGGGCCATATCCACAGCTGGTGGGGTTGGCTGGTGAAACCCCATTTAAACCAACGTCTCAGATGAAGAACTGGACTTGTATCTTTAGCTCCCATGGGCAGAGAGGAAGCAGAGTCTGTATAAGATCCTGTCTTACTGGCTTCCCTCTCCTTGGATCCTTGGGGTTGTTCTTGGCACAGCATGAAGAAATATAAGAAGAACCACAGCAATGGTTTTACCCGAAGCATGTTAGGCTATTTTCTCCAATTTCCCCTCTTTGGAGGCCCCCTGCTCAGTTCTAAAACTGCAACTCCAAAATATTCAAGTCACTGATTTGGAATGTACTCAGGAGAAGAAAAAAACCAAACAAACAGGCATTCTGCCTAATGCCTTGACACAACGGTCTTTCTGTTCATTCTTGATTATTTGGTGAGAAAAAACTCAGAGAGTTCAAGATGTTGCCCATCGGTGGGCATGAAAAGGATTGCAGTAGTCATCACTCAGGGTGCAACTGTAAAAGTTTTTTGTCTTAGAAATCTTATAGGACTAATGAGATGCTTTTCCACCAAAAGAGGTGCAAATAGCTCAGATGATCAGCTGATGCAGTCGTTCATCAAGTGATGAATGTACAGCTTGATAAACCTGTTTCCATGGAGGTAGGCCAAGGCTAGCTGGCATCTGACAGGCATTTCACACATAGTTTAAATTTTTTGTGATAGCCACAGATACAACATGATTAATGTGGTTGTGTTGACTGACCTCCTGGACTTTCCAGTGGAAAGACTGAGGTGTGCGCACATTTAAGTTTTCCTGACACAAATATTTATTTAATAAGCCTGTTTGGAAAACTGTGTACCTCATAATGCACAAATGACAGTAAATATCAATTTCTTGTTAGGAAGTCAGTTATATGCTTGCTTTCTGACTTGTGTGGGAGGGGGACGACAGATGACAGGCACTTGAAAGCACATGGACCTATGAAGAGTTTTTTTCTGACCTAACATCTGAGGCTTCTGCAGCTGCTTTGTGGGGGATGAGAGGTAGTATGCTAGAAAAACCTAGATTTAGCTTTTAATTGAGGAAAAACTTAATCTCTGTGAGAATGAGAGGGAATGTTGAACATAGAATCATAGAGCTGGAAGGGGTCTCCAGGGTCATCTAGTCCAACCCCCTGCACAATGCAGGAAATTCACAAATAAATCCACACACACACACAAACCCAGTGACCCCTGTTCCAAGCTTTAAAAAAAGGTAAAGGTTCCCTTGCTTGAAAGCCAGTCGAATCGGACTCTAGGGTTGCGGTGCTCATCTCCGTTTCAAAGCCAAAGAGCCAGCACTGTCTGAAGACGTTTCCGTGGTCATGTGGCCAGCATGACTAAACACCAAGGTGCATGGAACGCTGTTCCAAGCTTAGCAGATGACCAAAAAAACCCCTCCAGGATCCCCAGCCAAACTGGCCTGGAGAAAAAATGCTTCCTGATCCCAAAGTGGTGATCAGCATTTCCCTGGGTGTGTAAGAAAGGGCCACAAGAACTAAGCACTGAGGCAACACTTCCTGCCTTCCCTCTCATGATCTGCCTAAGTTCACAGAATTAAGGTCAAGCAGATCATTTTGTCAGAGCAGCCAAGGAAATTGTTCTTGTTGGAGAAATCAAAAGATGGAAAGGCATTTTCCTTACAGTTTGGCCAGCAACTGTAGGAGCTTTTTTTCTTCCAGCAAAGTGACTTTGCTCACTTCCTTGAGCCATCTGGATCAGTTAACAACACTTCATTAGTGGTTTTCATAGAACTGTTGATCTAAAATGTGCTTTACAATTTGTTCACCTTCTCAACAGGCCTGTGAAGTTAACTTTTATAACTTCTAATCAAGAGAAGAAAAACCAGAGGCTGAAAGACATGGCTATATGTTCGTCTTTAAAGCAGCACAGAAAAGCTGAAAGACACAATTATAGCAATATATCCAAAGGTGCAGAAAGTCAACAAGCCCCCAAAAGTGTGATTTAAAAAAAACTTCAATATTTCCTGTCTGATTTTCTGACTTTTGTGGTGTCTGGCTTGGGCTTACTCTTTAGTCTGGCATCACAGTAGGGTTCTTGTTAATTTCACAAAAATGTCACAGGCTTGCTAAGGAGTAACTGTTTCCCAAGACAAAGCAAACATGTGAAGCATCTTTGAATGGCACTAGTTGTCAAGGAAACTAGCAGGAGAGCATGAGGTCAGGGGGAAAGAAAAGAATAGCCCCAGCCTCTCCTCTCCACCTGCATAGATTTACTAAACAATAGACATGCAAAAGAGTCCCATTTCCATCCCTTTTAATGACCACATGTTGGAATTATTCAACCTCAAGACATTTTATAGTTCCAAGCACTGTTTTAAATAATCAAAGGTTCCTAGAAAATTAGACATTTGACTCCAGCTTTGCTTCTGTTTTTTTTTAAGGATATGTGTTTGCCTTTGCCTTACATGTGTGAAAATCATACTGTGTTTTATATGTGCACTGGAAGAGATTTGCAGAATCGCATTTCAGCTGGGACTGGCCTTGGAGTAGCATCCCCAGCCAGTGAGGCCTAGTGGTTAGAGTGCCAGACTAGCAGCTAGGAGACCCAGGTTCTTCAAAGCCCCATTCCTCCAAGGAAGCTCTCTGGGTGGTCTTGGGCCAGTCGCTGTCTCTCAGTCCAACCTGCCTTACTGGATTGTTATTGTGGGGATAAAACTGAGGAGTGGAGAATGATGTGAGCTACTTTGGCTCCCCATTGGGGAGAAACGTAGGGTGAAAATAAATAAAATCAATCTATCACACGAGGAAAGACAAAATAGCAAGGGATGGGAGCAATGAGTCGTAATGTAGAGATCATGTGATTCATGGCATTGGAATTTTGGTGTTCTCTAAAGGCTTGTTAGATCATCAGTAGCGTAATTTAACTATGAAAAGCAGTGACCAGAGGGAACTGACTGAATGACATTTAGGAAGGAGGAAGAATTTCTTTGCCCTATGCTTTTTCCACACTTGGGGGTGCCTCTCCCCCTTCCACCCAGCTACTTCTATCATCAGTAGGGGAAAGCATCAGTCTTCTTTCCACAACAAGCTAAAAGCAGCAGGGTAGACATTTCAACCTGAGGGAATGGTGTGGAGGCAAATGTTCCTCCAGCCCGCCCATTAAATACCTGCCTTGCCTAGCACTGTGGATCTGATCCCGATTGTACCCCATCCCCACTAATCTGCTTTATGCAGTTATACATTGCATTACATGGCTGAGGATGCTATCACAGATAACCCAACATCATATATAGTTCAGCACTTACCTCCCTAAAGCATCCTTCTATCTTTCTGCGCTTTCCACTTCACATCCTTTTCTGATTTTTCAGCCATCAGCTCCCACAATGTCCCCCAGCTCCACAGGCTGCCTCAGCTTTCATTCTTACCGCCTCTTGTCATTCCTTAGAAGTGCCCCCAAGAGCCATTTTCCTCAAGCGAGTCTGATTTCAGTACTCATATGGGGGAGATTCAAAACTGCAGTGGGGAGTCCTTTTCGGGAGAGAATCAAGAGGCAGGGAAAGGGTTAAGCCCTTTTGCTGTTTCTCCCATTCATATTATGAGGAAAACGCTGAGGTAAAGATCCAGATTTCCTACAAGTGGCCCAAATATTTTTCTATAGATTGCAGTTGCTCAAGACCATTCTCAGTGAGCAGGGAATTTGATCTCCTGGGCCACTTTAATCCAGAGTACCCCACTAGAGTTTTAAGCCCTTGGCCCATGTGGTCCCCCCCTTCTTTTGCTCTCACAGCTGCTCTTGCACCAGATACCTGCACCACTCATCCAGTCATTTCCTTATGGTTTAATAAAGCAGTCCTGTTTTTATTCATTGACTATGCAAAGTGTCAGCAGTATTCAAGGACTGACAGGATTTTCTTCAATGGGTTGCTGTCCTTCCTCCTGGAGATTAATGGCTGTCAGCGATGCCACTATTCATCCAAAGGCTTTGGTATTAATGGGGAAATGTAGCATCTGTCCCTGCATCTGACTCCTTTGTTTCTCTACTCACAGCCCCAAGCTCTCCGGGCTCCATCAAATTCAGTGAACTCACCACCACCTCTGTGAACGTCTCTTGGGATCCACCTCTCTTCCCCAATGGAATCCTTGAGGGCTACAGGCTTATCTACGAACCCTGCATGCCTGTGGATGGTGAGGGACTTTGGGGCACCATCTCTTTGTGAAATGGTGAAGCAAACAGTGCTAATTGAGCTCGGTGCCCGGTCTATCTAATGAGCATGATTGTCGCAAGTCTGGGGTGGGAGGTACTTTGAATCAAGGCCCTCTGACTTGCAGTTCTTATTCCCTAATCCCAGATGTAATAGGCCAGCTGTAGTTACCCAATATTAAGGTAAAAGATTTCTGCCCATGCTCAGGTAAACTTTTTATTCTTCCTTCTCACAGTGAAAGTGTTGAAAATAAGTACCACATAACAGGCTTTGTGATGAACTAGGCACTGCTTATTCAATACTGAGAAATGTAACAATAACATTCAGCCATGGAGATAGATCCAGGTAGTCAGCCATACTGGCCTGAAGCAGTAGAACAAATTTAGAGCCCAGTGGCACCTTTAAGACCAACAAAGGTTTATTCAAGGCATGAGCTTTCGTGTGCAAGGCACACTTTTTCAAATACACTGGAATGGTCTATGAGGTTCTAAACTTATAGACAGGGACTTAACAGCAAATTACCATGTAACATGAAGATGTTTAAGTTATGCAAAGTGAAAAACTAAATAACAAATTAAGGTTGTAAGGTCAACAGTTGTAAAGCAATAAATATGTCCAGATAGCAGATGAATGTCTAAAGGTGTTTTTTCTAATTGTGGGAAGTAACAGAATCTTAATTATCTCATCTCAGGCGTAGGGGACACGTGGAGGACACAACAGTATATTTTGAGCTGGATGTAATGTCAGCAGACATCCATTCAGTATTCTAATATACTATTCTGAAAAAGAAATACACTAAAATACAGAGAATTTATAGTCCTTCTTGTTGAGAATACATATGTGAGGACTGAATGAGTTAGCATATGTAATGGGATAAAAATCCAATATCCCTGTTGAGTCCTGGGGAGGTTTTTGTTCCAAGTTCCATTCAGCCATGGGTTCTTCTTGTTATAAAAATGGGCTGTTTCTGGTGTGAATTTTTTTCTCCACTGTAAGAAATTACTATTTTTTTCAATACAAAACAATTAGAAAAAAATAGGTTCAAGGCTGAAATAGCTATGCTAACATGCTGCCATGTAAGAGAGGCCATGTGCCATTTCTATAGTGCAGTCCTAAGCAGAGATACACCCTTTTCAAGCCCATTGACTTCAGTGGACTTAGAAGGCTGTTAATTGCCTAGGATGACAATACTCGTTTTATAACAGATTTCTGATTCAGAAGCAGCAGCATCTATTCCTGATTGAAGAGAAACAAAAGGGACTTTAAACGACAAGCTTAGTCTTAGAGTGCTGCATTTTGAAGTACTGTAGCAACACAGCTACCACTGAAATTTGGCAGAAATGGAAGGTGATGGGATCAAGTGTCTTAAAATCTAAGCCTCTTTTCTCTGCCTTCCAGGGGTCAGCAAGATTGTTACTGTGGATGTAAAGGGGAACAGCCCTCTTTGGTTAAAAGTCAAAGACCTAGCAGAAGGTGTCACTTACCGGTTCCGGATCAGAGCCAAGACCTTCACCTATGGGCCAGAAGTAGAAGCCAACATTACCACAGGACCAGGAGAAGGTACAAATCCTGGGAAGGGACCCCTCTTTAGCTGCCATTCCAAATACTTGCATAGGTGTTGCAAGTTCATGTAGAATCATCTTCACAGCCTGTCTAGACAGCAGCTGGCACCAGTGTTCCCTCTAAGCTGAGTTAGTCTGAGCTAGCTCACAGTTTTTTAGCCTCTGGCTCACACAGTTTTGTCTTAGCTCAGGAAAGATGGCTCCAGAGCAGGGCTATTTTTGGGCAGGAACGCACAGGAACGGAGTTCTGGCTGGCTTCAGAGTTGGCCACGCCCACTACAGCCAAAACCTCTGCGTGCGTGGTTACAGAGGGAAAGCCTGGAGAGCGACCCCCCACGCAACTCCAAGATGGGCGGGCCAGGGGCCCCCTGGAATGATCGGGGAGGCATTTAAATGCCTCCCTGTGCCTTCCCCAGCCTGTCCAAGGGCCAGCTTCCCTTCCCTGCCTTCCTTTCCCTTCAAGGGGGGGCTTGCCTGGGCTCCCCGCAACTGCAAGTCACCCCGGCAAGCCAAGGAAAGCCATGGGGTGTGGCCTAATATGCTAATGAGCTGTGCTGTCAGAGTGTGGCCTAATATGCTGATGAGTTTCTGCTGTTGGGTGTGGCCTATTATGCTAATGAGTTTCTGCTGGGGGTTTTCTACAAAAAAAAGTCCTGCTCCAGAGCAAACTAATTTATGCAGTAGCCAAATCACTCACAACTTTAAGAAAAGTAGCTCACAAAGCAGAATTTTTGCTCACAAGACTCCACAGCTTAGAGGGAGCATTGGCTGGCACTACAGCTCATTTTCTGCTCTGAAAGGAGAAAGATATATGTGCCAACTGATTTGGATATTTTCCACAGGAGTCTCTGTTTTGTAGTGTGCCATCTGCACTGATCCTGCTAGTTTCTTTTTCCCTGAAGTCAGGAGAAAGATACATGTGCCAACTGATTTGGAGATTTTCCACAGGAGTTTCTGTTTTGTACTGTGATATCTGCACTGATCCTGCTAGTTTCTTTTTTCTGATTCTTGGACTAACAGGGATCACCACAAAGGTTGCCCCAGTCACCTTTCTTCATTGCCCAACTTTCACACCCATACATAGTAATGGGGAATACTGTGGCATGAATTAACTTAATCTTGGTTGTCCCGTTTCATTACTAACCCATATAAACTGTGAGTATAAGAACTGGATAGCCAGTGTAGCATGTTGGAAGGTACATGATGCTGTATCCTTGTATGAAGCCCAGTAAGTCTCAGTTTGGTCAGTTCCTAAATGGGAAACCACCTGGGAACATTTATGTACCTCACCTTGGGTTCCATAGTAGAAAATAGTTGGGATGAAAATTCTAGCATTCAGTTTTGTTAGCCCAAATAGTGACTTCTGGGTTCCAAACTTGCTCAGTTCAAACATGTCAGTTGAGAAATCATGCAAGGAATTATGTAAATATTGCCAATTACATATTGCCAACAGCTGAGAGTGAGCAACAAAGAATGGGTCACGCCGTAAATAACTTAGTTTCTTGTACATATACATTGTCAATTGCTTCTAGCTACCAAATGCTCCAGAAAGGCTAAATGAATAAAGACACTGGAGAATAGAGACCAGGACTGAATTAGCTGATAAGCTGGGGGCTGTTTGTAAGGAGAACAACTGGCAGGAGAGGGAAGTTCCACCATGAGCATTGATATGGGGAGAAAGAAAATATATGGGTGTATACTAGCTTCTGTGATGCTCCCCCTGGTCAAAGCCACATTACTCTTGCTGTTGCTTGACCTTCCCTGCAGTGGATTGGAGAGCAGAAGGGATTGCCAACTTTCCAATCCCCTCCCCTGACTTGCTTCTACCCTCTACCCCTTCACCATACCAGGAGTGTCCTGAAGTCCTGTCACAGCTGCAGCTGACTCCCAGGTTGCTTCCTTTGAGCAGGGCTTGAGGGTGTTACTGGCTCCATCTGGCTGCCAAACTCTATTACTGAGCCAGAGTCTGCAGCCCCACTCTGCCCATTCAGGGTGTGTTGTGGCCTGGCTGTTGCAGCTGTCAGGTAAGTTGACTCTACAGGTCTGAGGTGGGTCCCATGGCCAGACAGCTCCCCACCCCCAGAATGCCCTACTAATGGAGGCTTTAGGATACAAACACATGTAGTTAAAGAAAGAAAGAAAGAAAGCCTTAGAAACCTATACTCCCCAAAGGATAGTTTTATGAGTAGCATTAGCAGTACATTCTCCCTAGGGCTGATACTAGAAATGTATCATCTCAGATATGACCTTTGAAAAAGTGAAGAATTTATTTGCTTATTATTTGCTCCACAGAATGTTCTCTCTTTTAATAATGGATCTTGGCTTGGTTCCCAGGTGCTCCAGGTCCCCCAGGTGAGCCCTTTATCTCCAGGTATGGCTCAGCCATCACCATCCACTGGTCAAGTGGCGACCCAGGCAAAGGGCCTATCACTAGATATGTTATTGAGGCACGGCCTTCAGGTATGTTGGTTCTTGATCCACAGTTCCTTGGCTGCCCCTGACATTGTCTTTGTTTGCCATGGAAACTGCAGCTATTGACAATACTAGACATGAAGAAGAAAGTGGGAGAGCAGAGAGCAGTGCCTGAAATGACCAATGCACTTTGACATAACATGAAACTGTGGTTTAATTAATCTATGGTTACGATGATTGTCTGAATGCGGACCATCACACTTACTATGGATGCTGTGGGCAGCCTCCTCAGTGGGTGATAGTTGGGGCTCACAGGAACCTTTTATTATATGAGTATTGTATTTTCCATGGCATTCTAGCAGTTCTTCTGTGGTACGTTCGTGAACTCTGGCACATAATTTTGGAGTTAATGAATCTGGGGTTCCCTGTTTCCTAATCTCATAGTCATGGACTGGAAATACTGGTGATCCAGACTCTAGGAACACACCAAGAATATTAGCCTGATTTGAATTAGTCTCCCCAGTATGTGTCAGGTTCTATATCAGCACTACACTGTTTAGAATGATATATTACAACCTAGCTTCTCCAACACACTAAGATTGCCTGAATCCAGTGCATGTAATATCTCACAGTCTTTTTTGGGGGTGGGTATTTTTTTGTATTTTATTTATTTTTTAATTGGATTTCTACCCCACCCTTCCTGCTGTAGCAGGCTCAGGGCGGCTTACACAAACACTACACAGCTAAGTGTGTGTCTTGAAGTCTCCTGTAGGGATTGACTTTGTGAGCTGGTTTCCATCCCCAAGAGGATGCTGTGATTCCTGAACCACTCTGTGCCTCCCATCCCTACCAGTTATAAGGTCATCGCTCTGGGGGAGAGCACTATTCCACTGCAGGGAATGATTGATGAACTCACAGGCCAAGAGCAGGGCAGACATAGGGGGATAAATCACTTGAGTGCTTTGAAATGGTCTCTCACTCGCTTTTTAATGATGCTGCTTTGAGTGACAGCCTCTAGGAGACCACAGGACAGACCAGATGGCATGGCACAGGGGCTGTTAATTGCCTCTGAGGCTCGTGCACCTTAACCTGAAACAATGTATGCTGAAAGACCCAGGCCATTACCCAAGGGGCATTTTCACAGGAGTCTCTAAACGCAGATTTCGAGCCTTCCTTGTGCTACTGAAATGCATGTGTGTATGTTGTTATGCAGGATAGAAAACAAAGAAAACCCCAATCGAATGTAAATTCAGTGCAGGCTTTATACAATAGAAAAATGGGAGCAAACACGTGCAGGAAGTGGGTTTTAACATCATATGAAATGAAGCATGGAGTTTATAGCCTTTTTCTCTGCCTTTTATTTCCCACAATATCCCTGCCCGAGAGTTTAATTCTTACAGCTCTGGACCCTCGTTATCTCTTTCTATAGTGCTGCTGAAAATTATAAGTGCTTTACAAATCTGGCTTCATTTTATATTTTTAATATTTATTGTGTACCATGAGTTGGCAGTGAAGCTGCAGCTGGTGCTTTGGAGTATACATTTGAAGAGGGAGCTCAATAGTTTGCCACTGAAGAGAAAGATCACATGGGGTGGCCGAGGACTGGGAGGAGGTTCCAGGAGGCAGGGAAAGTAAGGGACAGTGAGCACAGAGGCAGCCATGGGGTCTGCTTGTGGAGGGTAGACTTTCAGTCATCCATAACACTTCACCCAGAGAACACATGTGCAGAATGAAATATGCCTTCTGCCACCTCATCGGTCAGTCCTGGTGTGAGGATACAAGCACAAAAACATCAGTGAGCTCTATGAGGCTGTTGGCAACTCCTTTTTTATTTGCTTGAACAAAAGTATTATTAGCTCAGATGATGAAAATCTGATTACCTCCAGTGGAATGAGACAGATCTTCCCTTCAGAACCCAGGCTGGTACCAAACCCACCTGATGACCTACCAGCACTATTGTCTGCGACAGCTGCTCTTTTTAGGGTAACCTCAGCCGGACAGCTTTGCCTATCCCCTGGAAATAGAGATAGTTTAATCTACCTTTTGAATTTGCTGTGTCACAAAGATGCAGAATTGAAGTTATTTTCTGGAATATACATACACAGTCGACAGTTTAAAAGCATTGACATTTATCTGTCCCATTGTAGGACATTGGCCCGTTGCTTAGCTTATCTTTACTTTCTTTGCCTGATTTAACATTTTTACGCACGCATGAAGTGGGTGCAGATACAGTTTACACATGTTGCTTGAACTTTATTTGACCAAGATTTGCCCAAATATTTAAAAATGAAGGATCACAGGTATACCCATCATACTAATTTTGCAAATAATTACATAATCTGTGCACAGGCTTACAAACCAGTCATATAAATTTTTGTAACATTTTTTTATAGGGGGGGGGTGTTGTACATATTTGTACCAGACAAGAATCTGACCCTCATTCTGGGGGGGGGGGGTTAAAGTGTGTATGTGTACATGTATGCATAAACATACACACGTGTATTTCCTATTTTGACTACACTGTTTTTTCTCTTCCAGATGAGGGGCTCTGGGACATTCTTATAAAGGACATCCCCAAGGAAGTGACCTCATATACCTTTAGCATGGATATTTTAAAACAAGGTGTCAGCTACGACTTCCGCGTCATTGCTGTCAATGACTATGGCTATGGGACACCCAGTGCTCCCTCCCCATCAGTCTCAGGTAACGGTGGAATAAGTATGTTACTGCCTTAGGTTACACCAGGTGTGTTCATCTCCCACTCATTGAACTGGAGCCATGGAAGCACTGTACATCAGCCATAAGTTACTGTGGCGGGGAAAGGATTCTTGACTGCTCTATGCTGGTTGATGTTTTGCAGCTCAAAAAGCAAACCCTTTCTATGAAGAATGGTGGTTCCTGGTTGTCATTGCTTTGGTGGGACTCATCTTCATCCTCCTGCTGGTCTTTGTCCTTATAATCCGTGGGCAAAGCAAGAAGTACGCTAAGAAGTCAGACTCAGGTGGGTGCCAATATGATCCCAAGAAAGCCCTGATAGGGGGAATATATATATATATATTTCGGCATGCTTCCTTTTCAGGGCTCTGAATGCTCAAATGGTGGAGAGACTTCAGTGGAGGCTTCCAAGCAGTAACCCTTGAGGAGCACAGTACGAGCCAATGGCAGATGACTCAGTAACTTCCAGTCATCCACAGCCTTTACATCTATCTCTTCTCACTCTCTTAGCTCTAGCCAATATGTCACTTCTCTGCCCAAAACCTCCTGGCTCCAAACTTCTTTCCTACTCATTAGATCACATTTTCTTCTTGGAAGTTATGTTCTTCCATACTGTTCTACAAATTGTGGCTCGTATGTCCCAGGCCAGAGTAAAGACACACAAGGGAAGTCCAGTGAGAAGATTATTTGATGTTTATTGCAATAAACAGGGGAAACAGTGCTAAGCAATAAATTGCATGCAAAACCAAAGCTGCTTTCCGCTGCAAACATGGTGTGCAGAAGACTATATACTCAAAATGACATAAGCAAAGATGATAACGCATAGAAACATTCATTGGTTACAAGTAAAGGGGCATCATTTGAGTTGGCATACATCCATTGGCTGACCCCAATGCAGGATAGTGTTACATTGTATTTCATTCAACTACAAATTGTTTATGTGACAAGGAACAAAGAGGTCTTCTCTGGAAGTTGTCAGGGACCTCTCATGTATAAGCAAAAGGCCCATCTTAAGATAAGAGGTGTGAATCATTGCACTTGCTATAGGATACAGCCAGATGCTTAGGAGCCTCATATAAAAACACAACTGGAATACTGAAGAGTGATGGGCACATCCCTCTCTTCTGTCAATGCATTGTAAAACCATAAATTTCCCACCAAAAGGCCTTGCAGGAAGAGGGGAGTTTGATTGAAATTCATTCTACTTTTGGAGTTTATTGACCTGAGAAAGAGAAAGCATCCTACAGCTGTGTTCATTAGAGACAGGAAAAGAATGTGCTCTCTTGAGCCAGCTTGTGAATCGTCTTGAAAACCATGAGACACAGCATTCTAGTAAAGGCCATCAAATCAATAGCTATATAGGGCACATTGTGATCAAACCCATCATGGAATTAAAGCAGCACCAGCCAGTTGAGTTGCCAGCCCCCAGGTCTAGGCAGGCCTTCAATCCACCCCCACCCAGTTTTAAAAGGTCTTTTTGAAAGACTTCAAAGGGTCTTTTTGCGAGCCGAGCATGCCCGCGACCACACCCTGCAGCTGGTCGGCGGGCCATGTCATCCCAACCAACCAGCTGAAGCCCTTTAAAATGGGCAGGAGGGAACGGAGGGGGTGGCTGGGCAGGTGGTCACTCTTGGGGGAGGGGCTTGGGGCATTCCCACCCACCCCCAAAAACCCCCCCAAATCCCCTCAAATCCCCCTGCCAGAGCAACAAGGAGACCTGGCAACCCTAGCAACCAGCTACCACTAGGAAGCCCACAAACAGGAAGACTGCAACCGCAGCAGCATCCTCCCTCTGCTCCTCAGCAGGAGGCATACTATGTTTGGTACTGGAGGGAGTAGATATCCATCATGATTTGTTGCCATTGATTGCCCAGTCATCCATGAATTTGTTCCCTTCCCTTTTAAAGCCTTCCAAGTTGATGGTCATAACCACATCCTATGGCACCGGGTTCTGCAAATTAACTCTGTACTGTGTGAAGAAATACTTCCTTTTGTCTGTCCTGAATCTCCCACCCTTCAGCTTCAGTGGATTACCCCAGGCTCTAGTATTATGGGAGAGAGAGAGAGAGACGAGTTTCTCCATCCACTCTCTCCACGCCATGCATAATTTTATAAACCTCTATCATATCTCCCCTTACTTGCCTTTTTCTAGGCTAAACAGCCCTAAGCATTTTAACCAGTGCTCATAGGGCAGCTGCTTAGTCCCCTGATTATTTTGTTGCTCTTTTCTGTATCTTTTCTAACTCTACAATAACCTTTTCCAAGTATATATATAAACTATTAATGTTGTTTTTGTTGTGGAGAAGGATCACAAATACAAGAAACAACTGTGAATGTCCTTTGCACCCTGGGAGTTTTCTTGATAAACCCTCTTTGAAGTTTTACACTGTGGGAAATTAGGGTGTAAAGCCAATGGGTACTTTGATACCATTCCAAGCTGACAATTGAACAAATGGCTTCATGTCCCAGTATCGCCAGAGGCAGCCACAAAACTGGAGAGGTCACTGGGGCAAGGGAATGTGGCTATGTTTGCTTTACTCTAGTTGTGAGGAAAATCAAGACATTCCCCTTAGACAAATGCACTGGATGGAGGGGGATGGGAGTGGGACATGGGATTTTTGGAAACAAGGACTCATAACATTTGTTCTGGGATTGGAGGACTGTTTCATAGAGAATATTTTCCTTGTAGGGGATTACAGAGCTGTTAAAAAAGAAACGTATACTATCATCCAAGCACAACTACATGCAGCAATCACAATTTTCACACATGATGGTGTGTATAATGGGGGAGCGTCATTTTGAATTTCTCATCGCTCTTGTTCTGAACTGAAAGCCCTTATTTTAATTTTACTTCTGCCTTGAGAAAATAAAGAATCATGGGCTCAATTGTTGCATCATCTTTTGTTTTCTTGCAGCGAATTTTTCCTATACAGTATCTACATTTCTCAACATTATCTATGTATCAATAAATCAACTTTATATAATGTGAATAAATGGCATACATTGAATGTATAAACACTGTATAAACTGTATATAAAATCTACAAAAAGGTGGAGGCTATTTGCTTGAGGACACTCTAGCTCTGACTTTCATAGCCCCACAGGTGCTTTTAGGACCTAAATTGGAAGATGTTCTAATTCAGCAACTGTGCGTTTGGCACCAGACACATGACTTTCACCTTTTGAGGCCTCACAAACATCTTTGTCATGTGTCTTTAGATCTTGCTGCTTAACCTTCCTCTTCCTGGTCCAGTATTCACTTATTGGTTATCTTACTGCAATATGTATTTATGTGTACCTCGATATCGTTTGACCTCTGAAGAAGGCACCAATAGGGTAGAAACGCATCAGGTCATGTGTATTGGCCCTTGTGTTTAGGCTATACTTTTTTACGAGGCTTTCATTGGGCCCTTATGTATGTTTTTCACTGTCTTTCTAATAAATACTTGTAATTTTGTATATTATAAGTTTTAACTAGGTTTTTAATATTGGCCCTTCATTAGACTTTCTTCTCACCCTTTTGGTTCTTGATTCTAGTTTTTGGGTCAGGTTTGTTTTCCCCTCTCTGTGTCTTACTCCCTTATGGCCATTGTGTGAAACAGGGTGCTGGACTAGATGGACCACTGGTCTGATCCAGCAGGGCTCTTCTTATGTTCTTAATAAGACTTCTTTCCTTTGTTGCTCTGCACATAGCCTCAGAAGGTTGTCTGTGCTGCTTTCAAGATGGATTCCAGGTCTTGTTTGTCTCATAGGAATATTTCTTTTCATTCTGTTGTTTTATGGCCCCTGATCTGTCTTGCCATTATTTAAACCTGAGATGGCCCTTCCTGATACAATCAGGAAACAAATGTCGAGGTTTATTCTCTTTGGTAAGAGATTGAGCAGCTGCCTTGCCCCCTTGAGGTAATACCTGCTTCCCTGGCTTTTTTCAGGCAGCAACTCCAAATCAAATGCACTTGGCCATGGAGAGATGGTCAGCCTGGATGAGAGCAGTTTTCCTGCTCTGGAGTTAAATAACAGGCGCCTGTCGGTGAAGAATTCCTTCTGCCGGAAGAATGGTATCTACACAAGGTATTGGAGGCTGCTCAAGCAGCAGACGAACTAATGGAAGAGAGTGGGATACACTTAACTTGGGAGGGGTGTTCTCCCACACTAAATGCTTTCCTTTTCTGAATGAAATCTCAGCTCTTCCATGTCTCTTCCGAGGTCCCCACCACGACCAAGCCCCGGCTCCCTGCACTATTCAGATGAGGATGTCACCAAGTATAATGACCTCATCCCAGCTGAGAGCAGCAGCCTCACTGAGAAGCCCTCAGAAATCTCTGACTCACAGGTGAGCCACGCTGGAGGTTGTGGGCTGAGGTGGTTGCATAAAACTAGAGCAGAAAGTACTAAGAGTGCCACAGGATTTCGAACCAGGTAGCATATTGGGCAAGTGTGGGGCACTCCAGCATGGACTAACAGGATCACAAGGAACTTGTCATGGGTATAGAAGACTTTTCTGACACAGTAAGCTTTGCTACAGTGTGCAGAAACTTCCCAGTCTAATGAGATGCGGTGGCACAATCTTGTCACACTGCTACAGCTTGAGGGCTCTGCGCATGCACAGCAAGACTTCGTGCTTCACTGGTAATCCTGGGTCAGTGCACCTGTCAGAATCTACAGCATCCTGGTTCTAGCTGCTGAAATGGTCTCCAGTATCAGAAACAGGTTTTCGGAATAGTGGAGTGGCAGATGCTGTGTGCACATCCATCTAAAAACAACTGGTGTCTACTGAAGCTTTTCCTGTGTGGAACCATGTGTTCCCACTCACCTCTATGAAGTACATACACATTAGGGGTGACAACCATTCTGAAAAATCCCATGCATTGCTGTTGTGTTTAGCTTTGGGGCTCGTTGAAAGAAAAGCAAGGGGAAATGCTCCCCCATTCCTTGTGTGTGTGGGTGGGTGTTCTGGGCTCTACCTTAGTCCTGCTCCAAACTGGTGGGCTCCACCACAACCTTAGCTCTTGGCCCCACTTTGGGATCTCTCTATAGAAATTCCAGTTTTCATTTCAGGAGCTGGTAACCCTGACAGGCATGTTGCTTGTGTGATGGTGGTGTCAACTCACATTAAAGGATGAGGTAGATGTTTATAATATGACATTTGCAAATGTATTTGTATTTTACAAGAGAGTGAAGAGTTGGAGGGAGCCACATGAGCAAGGTGTTGTATGGGCCTCTGAGCAAACGCAAGTCAGGATCCTCTGACCCTAGTATTTGGGATTGTGGTTTATAATCCTGTCAATGGAAATGGAGTAATAACGCCAGATTTAATAAAGAGGTCAAAATCCTTGCTTCTTTCTCCATTGCCCAAACCCTTGTTGATATGTTCTGCTTCCTTGTCAATATATTTGGGGGGGGGGTGTCCAAGGCTACTAAGGTAAGTATAGAGCAGGGAGAAAACTGTGGCCTGCAACCAACTGCAGGCTGAATAAAACACTAATCTGAAAAGGTTGTTCATCTATGTCCTGAATACTAGATGATCTAGGATACTAGATAGCCAACCTGCCTGGTGAAAAATCTGAAAAAGTATTTGTTCCTCTACATCCTTCTGGAAAAGGAGGTGGGGATCAGAGGAGCCTGCTGCATAGCAGCAGAGAAGAAGCAGGCAGACATCTGCCTCAAAAAGTCAGGATTGGGGCACACACAGCTTTACAGCCAGGCCTTTCTTTCCCGGGCCCTGTTGCTAGCAGCAACAGGCACTAGCAGTTCTGGGGTTGTCAGGAGCTGGCATCCCTGCCAGGCTAAAGCCAAATGACTCCTTTGTCTTCTGCTTGAGAACAGAGATTGTTGTCAAAAGGCCTGGACCACTACTGGCACCCTGGGGCAATTAGGCAGGCAGAGGGATTACTGTCATGGCATTGGGTCCTTGCTGAAAATACATCTAGGTGTAAATCCATCCAGGACTGGTCTGAGCCCTGGACAATAGAGGGCATGAATTTCAGAGCTTGGTTTTATCTCTGCTAATGCCCAGCAGGAGGCTACAGCAGTACAATGAGTGAAGTGCCAGAGATCTGTGATTTGCTAGTACAAGGAAATGCTCCTTAAGGCATTCATGTTCAGCACTCAAACTTCCATAAACATAATGCTGCCCACAGCTCTACGTTGAGCCTGACAAGAGATTTTATTAATGGTTGGGCTTTATACAAGGGTTGTTTCGTAGGAAAAGAGCTAGGGGAACTCATTAGCATAACTCATTAGCATATGCCACACACCCTGACATCACCGGAAGTGTGTCATAAGGCCACACCCCCTGACATCACCGGAAGTGTGTCATAAGGCCACACACCCCGCCCCCAATGGTCCCGCCCGCACCGCTGGCCTTGCAGCTCCACTGCCAAGCCCCATGAGGGGCCCGG
Organism: Gekko japonicus; assembly: GCF_001447785.1. Classification (NCBI taxonomy): domain Eukaryota; kingdom Metazoa; phylum Chordata; class Lepidosauria; order Squamata; family Gekkonidae; genus Gekko; species Gekko japonicus. The sequence goes on along the minus strand of NW_015169819.1, from coordinate 377,744 downwards.
CGGTGGACCTGCAAGGCCAGCGGGAATGCAAGGATGCCCCGCGAAGGCCCTCCCTGGCCCCAGGCAGGCAGGGGTGGGGAGAGGCAGGGAGGAAGCAACTTACCCTCCCTCTTCTCCTGCCTCCTCCTGGCTGAATGAGGGCCGGAAGCAGGGGGCGGGGCTTCATCATGTGCCCCGCCCCCCGTACCTCACCCGGGGGAACTGCGATCCCCCCCGAAATGACCTCTGGCTTTATAACTGTTACACACAGGTCGCAGAAAGAATCCTTGGCAGATTATGGAACTGAAGATGACTTTCTTTGGTTTCAATTCAGTGCAGTATTTGTAGTACTGCTGGACTTCTGCAGTTAAAGGCAGTGGTGTACCAAGGGTGTGGTGTGTGTGTGTGTGTATGCTGTGACCAGGGTGCAGCTTGAGGAAGACCCTTGAAGGGGGTGCTTGAAGCCAGTGTCATGCTGTGTCCAGCCAAATGTATTTCCTTTTATTTTAAAATGCAGTTCTGGATGCAGCCACTAGGGGCACAGGAAGTCTGAGCATAGCAAAATGGCTAGGATCAGGTAGACTTCCCTTTCTCCCAGATTGGCTGCTTAACAGATTGTACAACCATGCCAGCATGCTTATAGCTGCTATAACAACCATGCCAGAATGCTGATAGCTGCTATAGTAATTGCCAGCCTGCAGGTCATTTTCTCCAAAAGTCAAGCCTTTCTCTCTTCATTTCCTTGCACCTTCTTTGGGGGGTAGTGTGTTTCTTAACATCCAGTCTGGAAAAGCTTGCAATCACTGTTTTGTGTTGCTTTAGCTAGTGTTAGTTAGTATAAGTTAGTACAAAGGGAGACTCCTAGCTCTCAAAAATGACTTGTAGATGTTTGGGATGGTCAGCTCTTCGGCTTCAAAATGGAGAACAGAAGTCCCTCCAAGCACCTGCTCAGAACACGAGTGGTGTGATGGATATTTATTTTTTTTTGCCGTCAAGTCACAGCTGACTTATGGCGACCCTCTCGGGTTTTCAAGGCAAGGGACGTTGGGAGGTGGTTTGCCCTTGCCTGCCTCCACGTCGGCCCTGCTTAGCTTCTGAGATCTGACGAGATCAGGCTGTTCTGGGCCTATCCAGGTCTGGGCTAGGCTGACTGTGACTGGCCCAAGGTCACCCAGCAAGCTTCTCTGGCACGAGTGAGGATCTGAACCTGGCTTCCCCAGATCCTAGTCCGACACTTCAACCACTGTACCACGCTGGCTCTCGTGGTGGGATAGCATGTTGGAATTTGAATGGTTTTACTGGCATGGTTATACATATGAAAAATGAAAATTTTTACTGTCTGTGTTTCTTTGGGTCCAGTTTGGGTTCTGCTGCTTCAGACCAACACAGCTACCCACCTGAATCTATTTTCTGGCCATTATTATTATTTGTTTTATTTCATGATTATTAATGAAAATAACTTTGTCGTATAGAGGAGGGGCCCTGACCTGGATAGCCCCAACCAGACAGGATAGCCCTGGGTGCCGGGTGCCAATTAGGCTAGGTACACCTCTGGCTAAAGGCAAGGCTTTGGGGAAACTCAGGTGTAAGTGTGCAGTGAATCTTATCCTCACAATCCATAAAGCACATATGCACAATTCCTCCAGATCCCTGGTAATCCACATGAACTATGGAATAAAGGAGAGAGAAAAGAGCTCCCAGAACTGCAACATGAAGTGTTCTTTAATTTGAGTACTGCTTCTGACTGTATTACAGGTTAAAAACCAGACATGGAGGATGGGAATGGGATGTCTGATCTGTGGCATTGTAGATTTACTTTTTAAAGGAGGGAAAGACAGGGTGGATCTTTGGTGCAGCCAGGGAAGCTGCGAGTTTCCAAAAAAACTTTTACTGTGCAACAAGAGGCCTGGAAGTCCTGCATTCTGTTCTTTAAAAATGCAGCTCTAACTTTCCTCTCTAAAGCACTTTGGAATGTATATAGAAGAGACTGGGGAGGGGAAGGGTTCCTGTGCTTTCAAGCCAGATGTTCTGTTCAAAGGCCCAGTTTTGATCTTGGAAATTGTTTTGGTATGTTTTTGACCTTGCTGCCTATAGCCCTGCATGCCTCTGAGACAAGGCGCCAGCCCACTTCTTCCCCTCCATTCTTGTCCTGGAGATGAGTACTGTGCAGCCCACTTTGGCCTTGTGCTTCCCAATTTCTTTGCAGTGGCTGAGAAGGCTAGATCCCCTTGCTCCTCGGAATGAGTACCTTGGAGGAACTGTTAAGAGCTGAACTGGCTGAAAGCTGCCACTTGATCGCATCCCTGGCTGGGGCGAGGGTTCTCATGAATGGTCCCTATTGTCCTTCTACAAATGGAGAAGCTGAATTCAATTACAGAGAGCACAGTTGAAAGGAGGGAACTGAGCCAAGGCTGCACTGCCCTGGCTAGCTCTGTTTTCTTCCTCCTACAATTGATATATACAGGGAGAGGGGGGAGGGAGAGAGGGAAGGAGAGGTCTCCCTGGACAGAGTACTTGGTAATCGGTTGATGATGCTTTTTGGAAACAGAGAAGAGAGTAGCCACATCAAGGATGTACAAGCCGAAGTCCTGGTTTCAGAGGTTTCTGAAATCATAAAACTGTCAGATTCATCATGATGAAATATTAATCACTGCAATGAGTGTTTAAGAACCAAAATTATGCGACTTTCTATCATCTGTACTTACATCAAATAATGTGACTGTTATGCAGGGCTATTTTTGGGCAGGAACGCACAGGAACGGAGTTCCGGCTAGCTTCAGAGTTGGCCACGCCCACTACAGCCAAAATCTCTGCGTGCGTGGCTACAGAGGGAAGGCCTGGAGAGTGACACACACACCCCAGTGACTCCAAGACGGGTGGGCCTGGAGGAGCCCTGGAAGGATCGGGGAGGCATTTAAATGCCTCCCTGTGCCTTCCCTGGCCTGTACAAGGGCCAGCTGCGGGGCGCCCGGGCAAGCGGGGTGCTTCCCTCCAAAGGCCGGCTTGCCCAGGCTCCCTGCAGCCGCGCTGTTAGCGGTGTAGCCTAATATGCTAATGAGTTTCTACTGCTGGGTGTGGCCTATTATGCTAATGAGTTCCTGTTGGGCTTTTTCTACAAAAAAAGCCCTGCTGTTATGTGAGCCGAGCCCTGTAAACTCAAAGGGTGTGAAATATAGAGGGTGAGAATATAAGCAAGAAAAGGACTACAGATCCATCAACTTGTAACTGAGTGTGGGTTTGATTCATTTCTACTCCAATCACATGCTGTTTAACCCGGCTGCTACCTGTGCAAATAGGGCCGCTAACCTCCAGGTGGGGCCTGGAGTTCTCCTGAGATTACAATTGGTCTCCAGACTACAGTAATCACTTCTCCTGGAGGAAATGGCAGCTTTGAAGGGCTGGTTAGCTCTGTGGCATCATATCCCAGCTGAGTTAGCTCCATGGCATCATATCCCATCCTAAACTCCATCCTTCTCAGTCACCAGCCCCAAATCACCAGGAATTTCTCAAGCCAGAGCTAGCAATCCGACATGCAAAGCAGCTAGGTGTGCTTAGTTAGCATGCCAGATATCTGTAGTTTGGAAAGGTGTTGCACTGGCACAACAGCTAAGCACATATAGGTTGCGGTCACAGGTGCGAGGTAAAGTGGGAGGGAAGCGAGGCTATTTGCTCTGCAGGAATTTGACCCGCATTTGCGTGATCACACAGTCCCTGGGAGCTGCGGGGGCAGCTCGCCACTGTGTGATCAGATGCAACCACGGGTGAATCGAGGGGGGGTGTGCTGCGTGTTTCCGGTGCGCTTCAATGAGGGATCGATGATTCGCATGTCCGCACTGAGTGCTCCCTATGCAGTGTGCGATGATGCGCATACCAAAAGGGGGGGGGAACAATGGCATGGAGTCAGACCATGGCATGGATGGCCTGCTCAGACCATCCCAACGCTATGGGAGCGTGCTGGAGCAATCACACAGGGGAAAGTCCGTTCCTGGCCCGTAGCAACCCGTTTGCTACCGGACTTTCCCTGGTGTCTTTTTACCTTGCTACTGTGGCGGAGCAAAACGGGTTGCCGATGAGTGCAGGACGCTTGGCAGATGTTCTCGTGTGATCACGCCCTTAAAATCTGCCCAGCATTCATGCCTATGACGTGGCTAATTCTGCGTGTGATCACAACCATAGCTGCTCTGTACAGATTGGAGCCCAGTTCGAATAAGGGCAAGATCCCATGGAGTAACTCCTTTTATCTTGCCAGAATCAAGTTTAAATCGGGTGGCAAACAGTAAGGCTGCTTAGTATTCTCTTCTAATTCGTTTTGTCATTTCCCCCCCACTGATAAAGAAATGGGGATCCATTCCTGTGCTGAACTGTTTTATTTCCTGTTTTTCCTGTTCCTGCTGAAATCTGCTATGCTCCTCCTGTCACACTCCCATCCAAAGTACTTTGTATCTCACATAACCCTGGAACATGCAACAAACATTGTAATTCCCATATTTCTGAGGAGTGAATAAAGAAAGAGTCCCAACAGGGTATGAGTGGAAGGTACTTCATACAGCAACTTTGCTGAAGCTTAGCAGAGGTCTGGGTTTGGCCAGTGTCTGGTTGGAAGACCTCCAAGAGACCCTCTGTATGCTACTGAATTCTACAATGGAAGAAAAACATGACAAATGAAAATGCAGCAGTTCCTCTTAGAATGGTGCCGTGATTTGTGCACATTAGGATTGTCAACAGATTTTTTTAAAATCTGCCAAATAATCCGTATACTAATAGTTAAGACAGCTAAATCTGAGGATACTTAAATACGGTGATTAGACTTCTGAATGGTTAAGACAGACCTTTCTACAAACTTGAAAAACACCTGAGTTTTGCAAAAAAAATGTGAAATCTATAAAGGAGCAAGATTGGGGGGTTTAAAAAAACCCAAAATGATAAAAGGAGCACCTGTAGCTTTAAGCAACACATTCCCTCAGTGGTTGTTGCTAGGCAACCACAGTATGCCAGGCTCTGTTCTGTCAGTAAAAGGCAGGGAGAGGGGGCAGGGCCCTTTCCAGGCCTATTTTAGCCTTTGAGGGAGGACTCATTGGGGCCAGGTATGGGGCTAGGATTGCCAGCTCCAGGTTGGGAAATTCTTGGAGATTTTGTGGTGGAGTCTGAGGAAGCTGGGGTTTGGGGAGGAGAGAGGCCTCAGCTAGAGATTGTGCTATAGAGTCCATCCTCCAAAGCAGCCATTTTCTCCAGGGGGATAGATCTGTGTTGTCTGGAGTTCATTTGTCCCACCTGGAGGATGGCAACCTTAGACCTGACACCAACCTCTGGGTGACTTGATACCACCCAACTTGCATGACTCAACTAGACCTGCCTGCTTGCTGCTGGTGAACAGCAGCTGCCTTATGAAAGCCAGTGTGGTATAGTGGTTAGAGCTTCAGGTTCCCATCTTGCTGCGGAAGCTCACTGGGTGATTAGGGACAGTCAACATACTTTCAGCCTAACCTAGCTCACAAGGTTGTTGTGCCAATAAAAAGGAGGAAATAATGTAAGCTGCTTTGGTCTCCACTGTGGAGAAAGGCTGGGTATAAGTGAAATAAATAAATAAGTATAGTTGAAGATGGGAGGCAGATAAAAAGTATGTTGGTGAATGGCTGAGAATGAGAGAACGGGGAAAGCCTCGTTTTTTGGTCTTTTTCCCCTTTTTGCAGAGGCAAAGAATGGCAGACATATTGTGTGGGATAAGAGAGGGTGGCCTGCCTCACACACACATCTCTAGGAGCATCGGCCCACCAAGCCGATAGCCTTCTGCATGCTTTAACGCTTCACTAAACTTGTGGTCTTTCTATCATACTCCACAGGGAAGCGACAGTGAATACGAAGTGGATCAGAACCAGCAAAAAGCCCACTCCTTTGTCAACCATTACATCAGTGACCCTACTTACTACAATTCATGGAGGCGTCAACAGAAAGGCATCTCCAGAGCTCAGGCTTACAGTTACACAGAGAGCGACTCTGGTGACCCTGACCACTGCCCAATGTCCAACAGCACCAGCACTCAACAAGGAAGCCTCTTCCGACCCAAAACTAGTAGGACTCCAACACCACAAACTCCAGTCAACCCTCCGAGCCAGCAGAGCACCCTTTACCGACCCCCCAGTAGCCTTGCCCCTGGATCCAGAGCCCCTATTGCTGGATTTTCTTCTTTTGTTTGACATTTTTAAAGGAAAGAAGAAAAAGAGAGAAAAAATGGTTAAGAAGAAAAATAATGGATTTAACAACAACAACAACGACAAACATTTTGGTCCAGAATTATTATTTTTTCGGAGGTGAAGGGAAGATCATGTGGGAGACAATCAGTCTTAGTTGAGTTTGGAATCATTTACTGCTGCTGCTTCTAGTATTGCAAATTGCTCAAAGGAATTACTGGTTTGTAAATGTGTGCCTGGAACAAGACGGGAGGCACAAGCCTCTTGGCAGGCCTAGAGCAGAAGGAAGGCAACAGGGTAAAGACTGGGAGCCCCCAAAGCCAAGACAATGTCTGGCTTTGCTGACCACCTCCTTGCAGGTCACAGTTCTAGACAGAGAAAGGAATTGTGAATCAATGTTTCTCAGAGTAGTTGCTTTGAGTTTGAATATTTTTTCTCCAGCCAAAGTTTTCCTCGGAGGGGAACGGGTGAGGGCTCCACCAGTCATAAATATGAGCCAGGTGAGCCACTGCAGCCAGTGCTCCAGGAAGCTAGATGCAGCACTTGCTAGCGTGGTGTGCAATACACTGGTCAGGGAGAACACGGGCCAGGCAGTTAACAGCTGGCCAATGAGAAAGGACGATTCCAAAACCAACCCACGGCGATGCTACGGTGGGAGTCTTTGTGAACCAGTGTGACACTGAAGAGAATTCCAACTGCAGTAGTCATCGTGAGTGTGTTATTACCGTTTCTGCAGAGGGCAAACGGCACCTCCTCCCGGAACTAGTTTTGCCTCCATTCTGCTCTTCCACTACAATTCAGAACTTTTTGCAAAAGTTACCCAAGATGAATGGTGCTGATTAGAGAAACAGTGCGGTTTCCTTTTGTGCATTTTGATGTGAGGCTAGGAGAGTACATTTGAGGAGGGCTGGGAGGCAGGTGCAAGATTCAAAGGAGCCAGTGTTCTGTCCTGGGGCAGAAAAAACACTATCAGTATCACCTCACTGAAAAGTGCCTGCCCCTACTTGGAGGGAGAGCTGCCACCAGGCAGAAGCCATCCCACATGGCTGGAGGGTCTCTCAGCATTCTGATTTCTTCTCTGTTCCTTTTTCCCCCCCTTCACTTCATTGGACAGGGAGAGAGGAAGGGGAGGAAGGACGTCCCAATCCAGTTCAAGTGCAATTTGAGGAGGTCTTCAGGGAAAAGATATAAACTTGATCTTTTAAATGCTGCACGGCCCCTTGGTGCTGGCTTTAGAATGGATAATGGGGGGGGGGCTTATTTATGCCTCACTGCAGCATTTTCTCTCTTCCTGCTAGCCAAACTAAATGTTCTCTTCAGTTCCATATAAAAGGAGAGTCTGTCCCCATTCCCCTTTTATATAGGTTATTTTTATAATTATTCACCCACCACAAACATTAGTGTGGGAGAGGGAGGTGGAACAGGTGGGTGCTGATGAAGTGTTGTGTCGAAAGTGGTAGCCTCTCTCTTTTTTCCTTTCCTTTATAAAAATTCTATTTTAGCACAAAAGTATGGGGGACAGGGGGGGAGTTATTTTTGTTTCTTTGGGGCCTAGCAGAATACACACAAACACAGAGTGCCTACTGAGTCCCCAGATCTGGGGTGGAGGCCATTTTCTTTTCTAAGGAAGTTATGGTTTAGAGCAACGGAGTCCAGGAATTATGGGAGGAAGGAGGGAACAAAAAAATAATGAGCACAGTGCTCCAGGTGGGTTACCTTCTTTCCTGCGAGTGCTAAGAATCTATATCCATATAACCCTCTCACCTCACCCATGCCTTTATTTGCACATTGTTTTCAGAGCCTGGTTACAAAGGATTGAGCCTGGCACATCGGGTCCTTTTAATAAAGAGTCAAAATGCAATTTGAACTGCTTCCGGGGTTTTTATTCTGTTTCTTTTATGAATTGTCCTGTGATGGCCATCAGTTAATTTATAAACTCTATTTCTTAACCCAGCCATAAGATTCAGCAAGAGCACATCCCAGGAAATTGTTTGTTTAATGATGATGGTAAAAGTAGGTGTAAAGTCATTTGACATGGTGACTGACCAGAGCCTAACTGAATTTAAAAAGTAGGTGGAGAAGCTTTTTCCTCAGCATAGGTTTATTTGCCCCAGAATCCCTGCACATTTTGGGATGCGTGCGTAACTCCATAATTGGCTGCATTGTTTCTCCTGTGCTTTCTTTGAATCATCCATTAGTGTTATTGGGCTAGGGAGACTGACCTAGTTTTCCGGGCTGTATTTTCAGTCACTTTTCAGAATCACAGCTCTCACCTGAGGTTAAAATAGAAATCTTAATGCCCTAGTTGTGAACAGAATGTTAAGAATGCCACCTGAGCATTTTGCCAACCAAGGTAGCTACTGTCTGCAAAGATTATGAAGCAATAACTAAGAGCTGACCTGGCCCGTTAGAAGTGTGTGAGAAAAAGTGTTACTTATGTAATTCCCTTTGACAGCAAACAGGGTATCAAACCTGTTCTATTTTCATGCATACCAATATTGTTTTGTTACTATGAAAGGATTGTTTGGTTGAGTTGCCAGCACTTAATATATCTCCCAAACACACGCAAGAGCTGATACACAATGCAGGCCTAAGCAGAATTATACCTTTCTAAGGCCGTGGACTTCGACTTCAAAAGAGTGTAACTCTGTTTAAAACTGCACTGCTCCTAAAGTCCAAAAGAACCAACTTCAAGGAAATCATGGAACTTGGTGTCTCCCAATCTTTCTTTTGGATGGCAATATTGTTCATACTAGTATGTCCTTTTAATAAGAGGAAGGTCTTTCCTAAGGACCTTTCCAAACAGAATTGCCATTGTAGAAAAATCTTGCTATGCAGCATCCAAGTACACAGAACATATTGGTCAGGCACTGTTTATGTTTGTTTATGCTGTCCATCTCCATGCTTCCATGGGAACATGCGCAGTGGCCAAGATACAGGCCTATGCAGGGGAGGTTTTTCTTAAAGGATGGTGATGACATTCATCAGGGAATGATTAATGCATCTGCTTCTTACACTGCCAGTCAGCAAGGGGAGGGAGCTGCTGGTGGGAGGGCCTTGGCTCCCAAAGGACTGCGACTGCCTTCCAGTGTCTGATTGCAGTGTGGGAAAGCCATCTTAAGCCTTTAATGTCTTGTGGGCTTTTGTCGTCTGGTGATAAAAGGGAGAGGATTTCTACGAAGCCAAATAACTCTTACCCCTTGTGTGCGATCTCTGCAGCTGTTAAAGCAAAGAGTAACTGCACTGGAAGCTGTGCATATGTCCTGAAGGAAAACTGTTCTATTTAAGCAAAAATGATATAAAATCAGAAACCACTAAGATGCTCTTTGAGAGAGTGAGCATGGTTTAAGACATGATCATTACAGCATTAAATGATAGGTTCAGGTGGGTAGCCATGTTGGTCTGAAGCAGCAGAACAAAGTTTGCGTCCAGTGGCACCTTTTAGACCAACAAACTTTTATTCCAGGTATAAGCTTTTGTGTGTGCACACTGGACTCAAGCATTAAATGATGTCTTCCGTCAAAGGGACACCACAGATCTAATTGGCTACTTCTGCATAGAAGTATTTCTCCAGCTTGGCTTCCAAACTGGACCTGGGGTGGGGGTGGGGGGGCAGCCGCAAAATTTTTTGTCTTTCCAGATTTTTCCAACCCTCGATACTGTCTTCCCCAAACCTGCTTTACTCTGATATTTTACAGAAGGAATACAGTCCAAGCATACATCATGTCATGTGGAAGGAAAAGAGCATATTTTCCCCACTGCAAAGGTCCTCCCACCCATATCCACTGTCAGCCCCCTGCTGACATTTTCAATTCTTTTCCCTTCTGAGACACCACACATTTTTGCAGGCTTTAAAAATATGTACTTCCTATTATTCTTCTATAGCACTATACCAATTTATTGCCACATTTCAAATGTTAGTTCCTCTGAATTCCCAGTTTTCATTTTTTTTCCCCAGGTCTTTGTTGTCGTTTTGTTGTTCTTAATCTTGTTTTGGGGAGGTAAGGGGAAAGGTATAAGCACGTTTTGTCCCAGTTACCTGGATGGACTGGGGAGGGGATGCTGCAAGACAGCTGGAAGGATACTACTACCGGTAGCATGGCAATATTCTGCCATAGCACATGCATGAAGGAAAAACGGGTGGTGAGTTGCCATGGCAGCTGTGATCACCGCATCCCTGACAGCCAGTGCAGTGTCCCTGTGAAGCACATGTGGAAGGGAAACTTTTTTTTTAATGGAAGAAAGGGTGCAGAAAAATTCCATCACCAACATACATGCTTTTGCATTTACAGCAGCAATGAAAGCAACACCGAGAATCCTCACCATATGGAAGCAACCTCTATTTGTTTGTTTATTGTCTGCCTTTCTCACTGAAACGCAAGGCTAAGTCAATACAACAGAATGGGACAGCCAATAAACTATGCAATAGTATTTGAATTGCAGAAATCTGAAACCATGCAGAAATCTGGAAATGGAGCTGAAATGAAGCTTATGCATTAACAAGACATGTTAAACAAAGCAACAATTACATAGTAGGATCATACTTAAAGCTACAGGCAGTATGTACTATACACAGTAGTATAGTCTACAGTTTGCGTCCCTTTACCAAAGCATCTTTCTAAACCATTTTGTTACAATACAGCCATATTCCATAAGGTGGGAGGCTGCAACAACAAATGAATGTGTACAGGCAGCTGTTATTTTTGCCCATTTGTAAGGTGGCACCTGCAGAAGGCCCTGCTCAGATGAGCAAAGCTGTCATGGGAAAGCATAGGGGAGAAGTAGACCTGCATATATGAGGGTCCGAGGCCGTAAAGGGATTATATGTGATAGCCAATACCTTGAACTGAGCCTGGTAACTGATGGGCAGTCAATGGAGTGACTGTAGAATGTAATATCCATAATAACCAAGTTGCGGCATTCTGCACCAATTAGAGTTTCTGAGTTGACTTCAAGGGGAGACCTATGTAGAATGTATTACAGTAGTTTAGTATCAATGTTACCATGATGTGGATCCAAGTGGCCAGACTGACCATGTCAAGGTTGGAGGCCTTCTTCCAGGCTAAACTAAGGGAGGGGGTTTTCTTTGCAGCTGCATTAACTTGCTTCTCTAGTAGTACTGTTGGATCCTGTATAACCTCTATGCTCTTAGCTACATCAGCAAGGGTCAGCTGAACCCCATCAAAAGTGGGATGTACAGTGTCCATCTGTACCTTCCCAACCAGCATTACCACTGTCCTGTGAGGATTTACTTTCAATTTGTTCACTCTTAGCCATTTAACCACAGCAGGTAGGCAGCAAAGTGAGACCTCTACCACATCATGAGGAGATTTATACAAGGAGATACAGAGCTAGCTGGACAGGACTTAATGGAGGTTCCTTCTTACACTGCATTCTTTGCTTGGATGTGTTGATTGAAAGACAAAAATGTTCTCTGATTGTTCACCATATGACATTAACTCAAGGAAATGAGGGAAGGGGATGACAGATGAGGCAAATCATGAGAAGGAGCCACTAAGTTAACCCTGGCCAGCACAGTAATAATGTGGGTAGGAAAGGACCAGCTCAGCTTAGTTTAAAGAAGGGCTATTTTAATAAAGCTAATCTCATGTGTTTTGGGGCATTCTCTGTTCTTTTTTTAAAAATTCACATTTTTATTGAAGACAAGAAGTTGCATACAAACAATAATAACATGTGAATACACTTCAATGTTCTAACACCAATTCCATCATTAACACACCAGTGTTATTGAGAGGGGAAAGTGGCCACCAGCACCCTAGAGATGGGGATTTAATTAACCATTGATTTGAGGGCCAGGCCTTTGGTTTGGATAATGTGACTGCTCAGTTAAAAGGGATTAACTCAAAGCCAGGAAATACGTAATAAAGGTAGAAGATGCCTTGGTGACTGGTCATTTAATTGGCAAGTCTGCAACTCATTAAACAGCAGGGCTGAAAGGTCATCCTGAGCCCCTCCAAAGAAGAGGGTCAAAGTCAAGGAGAAATCCTGATTTAATCCATAGATGGATGTTCCCTTTACTCTGATGGTAGTTTAAGAAGGGTATGTGGCTGAGGGAAGAAATGACCACTGGAGATTTAGATATTAGTAAAAGCAGAAACAAATCTCTTTATATACTCTTAGTCTTGGTTTAACATCTCCACCTTGCTTCCTTCTAAAGCACCTTTTCCACTTCCTTTTTCATTTTCATACAACAAGCGAGTAAGTTACGGAACTCACTGCCAGCAAATGTAGTGATGGCCACTACCATAAATGACTTTAAATGGGGGTTAACAGATTCATGGAGGAAAGGTCCATCAATGGCTAGTAGCCATGGTGACCAAATGGAATCTCTGAATACCAGTGCTAGGACAACAGTTGGCTAAAACAGAATGCTGGAGATGGACCACTGATCTGATCCAGAGAGTCACCTCTGATGATCTATGGCTCAGTCCTTTCTTTGGCCATGGGTTTCCTTGTTAAACATCATTCTTAGCCACACATACCCTGTTTAGCTACTTCTGTCTATTCCTAATTTAGGGGTCCCTGAATTTCCCTCATGGGCAGCTAGGATTGCCATACTGAATGCAGTATAAGGCTCCTGTGCCTTCACAGTAGCTATTTAAAAAGAACCATTTTTCAGAATAGCATTTTGTATACCACGGTGCCACAGTGTTAGCTATTTCAAAATGAACCCAATCTACTTAGTTAATTTTTAGAGCACTGTCTCTAAATTAATTTAACAACCATTCCATGAGCGTTGGTAGGACACTGTCTGTTGTGATAACAGGGCAAATAAGAGACTGGGAAGGGAAAGGCCGGCGATTCAAGAAAGAGCTGCTAGTCACAAAACGGGTAGAGAATAGGGCAATTCCTGCCTCAAAAAAACACAAAAAATTCCAGCCATGCTCTTCTCTTTCACTTCACACATTGTGTGTTTTTTAAAGATGGTCACTTATACATGTCAAGCATGTACCACAAGTGAGGGACTCATGAGAACTCACGGGAGTGTGCAGGAAAAGTCTGATCACCCCACTACTCTTCCTCTTGGTTTTCTTCTTTAACTCTCCATCCTTGCTTGTAGCCTCTTGCCTTTCCTTCTCTCCCACCCATGCACCTACATACCTGCCTTTTTCTGTTTCCTCTAGGCAGCCTCTGTCCCCACTCACTCGCCTTTTCATTTCCCCATCTTCCCTTCCTTTCCGGTTCCCTTTTTCCTTTCATCCTATATTTTATTTCAGCTCTCTGCTCCCCCCGCCCCCCCACCAGCTCTCTGCTCTTCTGCCTGCCCAACCCCCCATCATTGTCTCTCTGCTCGCCTGCTGTACATTGGGAGCTGTACATTTGGCAGCAAAGCTGTGTTTGCCTCTGCATAATGTATGAAATGGCTTTATGTTTAGGAGGCAAGTGAAGGTCTTTCTGTTCTCCCAGCTTTTTAGTATGTAGAAACTTGGATGCTGATGAAGGTTTCTGGCTGTTTTACTGATGTTGACTGATTTTACTGTATTTGATTATTGTTGTGCCATGAGGTGCCTTGTTTGGTAGAGATTCAGTTTTAGTATTTATGTGTAAATAGCCCATAGATTTCTAACTATTCTTTCATATTGTGGTAAAAACGAATGCATTTTTATTTACGTTATTTCTAGTCCGCCTTTCTCACTGGGACTCAAGGGAGATTACACAGAGTGAGTCAATACAATCAACAGGATGGGGCATCCATTAACAATGCAATAGGATTTGGGTTGCAGAGCCAACCAGAAGTCTGAAAACAGAACGGAAGCCAAGCAAACATGACACATTAAATTATACAAAATTACACAACAGGAGGATCCAACCCACAGTAAACTAAACACAGTAGTAGAGACCACAGTCTTCAATAATTTATCCAAGTAACTTTGTGATGCCTTTTGTACAGTGCTACCCTATTGCCTGCGTTAAAAAGCCCTCTTGAATCAGTTTTGCATAGTTTGCAGAAAGCCAGGAGAGTCCGAGCCTTCTGGACTTCCTCAGGCAGGCCATTCCACAAGGTGGGGGCCACAAAGGAGAAGGCATGTGTATGGGCGGTTGTTGATTTTGTCCATTTGCAGTTGGCACTTTCAGAAGGCCCTGCTCAGATGAGCGAAGCTGTCTTGGCGGAGGAGAGAAGGAGAGATGGTCTTGCAGATATGACGGACCAAGGATATGAAGGGCTTTATATGAAATAGCCAGTATTTTAAACTTAGCTCAGAAACTGATGGGCAGCCAGTAAAGTGACTGTATAATGGGAATAATATGCATGCTTTGTTTAGCTCCTGATAATAGCTGAGTTGCAGCATTCTGCACCAACTGGAGTTTCCAAATTGATTTTTCGGGGAGACTAATGTACAGTGCATCATAGTAGTCTAGTCTACACACACATGTACGAAGGCAAAAAAGTTATTTACAGTAACATCTCATAACATGTTATGGCAATCTTGACCTCTTCCCTCCCTCATGCGCAGGATTCCCTCTTTTTTCTTCCTTTCTGGCTGAGCAGCCCCTTTATCTATTTTCTTCTTATTTGAAGGTTTATGATTGTCCCACCCTGTCATGTTACCGTATTATATTTTGATGCTGGCCCAACCCAGGGACTTGACGGAAGAGACAAGATCACCTCCTTAACTTAGACTTCTGAAAATGGCACACAAGAGACTTTTGAAAGTTCAAAAATAAACAAAATATTTTATTCAGTATAGAGTGGGAAAGGTCAGGTGGAATCGGGGTAAAATGTCTGAGGTGAATCAATAATAACGTAACTTAGTAATTTCACAAACTGCAGTTAATATGTTTCCAACAAGTAAGAGTTTTAAGCTTTTTACGAAGTCTTAGAATCTTAGATATGAGAGGCTTTTGTTTCAGCGTTTCCTAAACATTCCAGTGCACTTTCTTGAGTTTAACTGACTCTTCAAGTTTCAGAAAGCAGGGATACACTACCAAGTTCCCTTTTCAACTGAGCAGGGAACTACTTCTCTAAACTAGAAGCTCTGTCCCTTTTTATGGCTAAATGGGGGTCTTCAGCGAACGGACTCCTCCTGCCACCTTCCCAGTCCTCCATCAGTGGTAAACTGTATTCTCTTCAGCAGTCAGTTCCCAACTCTTTCTTCTCAACTGACACTGTCCAATGAAATCTTTTTGAGCAGCCTGTCACTCCCAGGCTTTCTGGCTCTGTGAGGCATTAACCCTTCACAATCCGTCACACGTTTATACAGTACTTATGAGCTTTTAAAGCACAATCTGTCACACATGTTTAATAATGTCACACCACCAATAAGTGGTAGGTGAACATGCAAATCCTTCCCCATCTGTGTTTCTCCAACAGACAGCAGTGTCTCTATCCTCTCTGCCTTTCCAGATGACTAAGAGGGAATTTTACTACACATGGCTTCCCTGCAAGGGGGAGGTTTTTGTAAGAACAGGGTGCAAACCATTTCTGTCCACAAATGCTTTAATTCTACAGACCCTGCCCAACCAAAGACCTCCTTTGAATGAAAATCCACAGCTCTCTTTCTGGGCCATAGTTACAAAATTCATGTTCAGGGGTGCGTCAGTTGATTTGAGAATAAAGGGCTTAGCAGAGGGAATCAGCTTTTCATACTGATTCTGCTATAAAGCAAATGCTTCCCTCAATAAATACACATCCCATCACTAGGAAGGAAGCTTTTGTCGCCTGCTGCTGCTGCTCTGGCCATGAGGATAATCCTTCATAAGAAGAGCCTGGAATAGTGATGGGGGAGGGAAGGAAAAGGAAATACAATTTGGAGCCCACCATGCCCCCCTTTCCCCCCAACCTAGCAGCAGCTGCGTTGAGCATCTTCCATCTCCATGGCAACTCGTCTGTGGCTGGCTGCCCATTAGGTTACTCTGCTTATTTCGCAAAATCTTTTTTCCCCATTTTTGCTTGAAGATCCATGTTTTTGCCAGCTTTCAGAAACTGAATTAGAACCTGGACCTTCCCACTGTCCTTTTAAAAAAATCAACACCACATTCTTTCTTTTGAATGATGGTTTCTTTGCACATGTTTATACATGGAAAACACATTTCCTGAAGCCACAGTTATAAATGTAAGGGAAAGTGGGAAGAATAAGCTCTCCATATTGGGAGGGGTGACAAAAAGGTTTCTGAGTTTGTGTGGAGTCTCTCTCATTCAGCTCAAACTATTGCCAAAGCTGAGTATGCACTATTTTAAATGGTGACTACAAGGAATTTGGGAAGGAGCTAGTTGGGTCTGGGGGTAAAGAGAGAAATGGGAAAACTTGGAGCTGAGATTATTCTCAGAGGAAAGATACACTTGTGGGGAAAGTCGAGTTTACAAAAAGAAAAGGAGGAAGAACTGGAGTAAAAGGAGAAGAAGCAGAGTTGAAAACAATTGGGAACAAAGGAGCAGGTAAACATAAGTTTGCCATCTGCGTGGAGAGCAACCCACCAGTCATGTATAAGATCTGTTTGCAAATCTGAGACCCAAAAATGCTCACAGCCATGAACCTCTCTGAAACAATAGCAAAGAAATTAGTTTGAAAGTTGCTTCTTCACCATTTATTTACTCACTTCATTTATACCCTACTTCTTCCCCCATGGGGATCCAAAGTAGCCTACAATATTCTCCATTTCTCCATTTTATCCTTCCAACAGTCCTGCAAGGTAGGTTAGACTAAGAGAGAACAACTGGCCCAGGGTCAGCCAGTAAGCTTCCATGGCAGAGTAGAGATTAGAACCTGGCTCTCCTAGTCTGACATTCTGACCACTAGACCATGCTGGCACCATATTGATTAGACTTGTCGACATGTAACGCTCTTGTGCTTGACTATATTATAGGAGTTTTACTTCAACTGTCTCATTGAAAAAAATATACAATATTTTCACTGAAATCAAGAGTTTTGTCAGTGGTGCTATTCAGTCTGCTGAACTACAGGGGCTTCAAACGCTTCACGCATCTGACAAAGCACACTCGAGACCATGAAAGCTTATGCCACAATAAATCTTATAGTATTTAGCTGTCTCAAGACTTTGTGTTTTGTTTTTTCCTGCTACACAGCTAATGCTCTGGAAAATAAATCTCTTTTACCCAATACTGAAACGGACAGTATACTGAAACGGACAGCGTTTGGGGCTGACATTATGCAATGGAGATGGAAAGGAAGACTGCATCCCTGCAATCTGAAATCCCAGGTCTACTTTTGGTTAAACCAATACCAATCCACATGGGGAGAAGCCTGCTCTGTGTGCACAGATACAGCAAAACACTTTCTTCATACATATAGGAACAGGATAGCCAGACCACAGACAGGCAATCGGATTCATGCAGCTGAAAATATCACAGAGCCATTTTACAAAACCCACACTTTCCCCTACATAGAGGTTGAGCTCCATTTAGCAACAAGCAGCGCATAAAGTGCATTTCAGGTTTATTTGGCACCAACCATAGAATATGTTGCCCAACAATAATGGTAGAAATGGCATGGAATCCCCAAAGATTCCATCAGGGGTCATTCAAGATAAATTTGTTGTGGCGAACAAAGAATACTTTGTTATGGATCTCATCCCCTTGGACACACAGTTCATGCCTTGCTGTCTGAGCTAAACCACCCTGGGGCTGAAATTCATGGGTTCTGGTGGCAGCTACTCATTTAGCTGGGCAAGTGAGCAAGAAGCAATACTGATTATTTAATGGCCCACACAGAGCAAGGGTACTGCCAGGATCAAAGCAAGGATGCCTAGAACCAGCAGCTGCCCACTGTGCTAACATGGTGAAGTAGTCAGAGTATTAGACTAGGATCTGGGTGACTCAAGTTTAGATTTAGGGCCAGGGCTATTTTTGGGCAGGAACAGAGTTCCGGCTGGCTTCAGGGTTGGCCATGCCCACTACAGCCAAAACCTCTGCGTGCATGGCGACAGAGGGAAGGCCTGGAGAGTGACCCCCTCGGCGACTCCGAGGCAGGCGGACCAGGGGGGGGCCTGCTCCTTGGGCGCCCCAGGCAGGCCCTTCCTTCCAGGTTTATTTGGCACCAACCATAGAATATGTTGCCCAACAATAATGGTAGAAATGGCATGGAATCCCCAAAGATTCCATCAGGGGTCATTCAAGATAAATTTGTTGTGGCGAACAAAGAATACTTTGTTATGGATCTCATCCCCTTGGACATCCCCTTGGACGCTAATGAGTATCTGCCATTGGGTGTGGCCTATTATGCTAATGAGTTCCTGCTGGGCTTTTTCTACAAAAAAAGCCCTGTTTAGGGCTGACATCACTTCTGGAAAAAACTAGAAGTGACATCACACCTCTCTAACAATCACTGGAAACTCTATGGTAAAACCACAGAGGGGACTGATGTCACCCCCAGTTATCTCTAGGAATCACCAAAAACCTCCATGGTTTTACCAGAGTTTTCTGCAATTTCTAGAAAGGTGTGACATCACTCCATCACTTAGTGCCGCCCCCTCCCCATGTCTCTGCTCCCCATAGTCTCCTGATGGTTGCCAGGCTGGGCCTCACAACGCTATTCAGATCCCCAATCTGCCATTGAAGCTCTCTGGATGACCTTGTACCAGTCACTCTCTCTCCCAGCATAACCTATGAGGGTTATTGTTGTGAGGATAAAATGGAGAAATGAATAATGTGTAAGCCACTTTGGGTTTGAACTGGGGAGAAAGGTAAAGGTAAAAGTTTTCCTTGCTCGAAAGCTAGTCGAATCCAACTCTAGGGGGCGGTGCTCATCTCAATTTCCAAGCCGGAGAGCCAGCGCTGTCCGAAGATGTTTCCGTGGACATGTGGCTGGCTTGACTAAATGTCGAGGCGCATGGAACACTGTTACCTTCCCACCAAACGTACTATCTACTTGACCAGGGTATAAACACCCAAATAAGAGAAGAACAGATTGGATTTATACCCCACCCTTCACTTGGAGTCTCAGAGCGGCTTACAAACTCCTTTCCCTTCCCCTCCCCTCAACAGACACCCCGTGAAGTGGGTGGGGCTGAGAGAACTCTGACACAAACTGCTCTTTCAGGAACAGCTGTGCCAGAGCTTGTGACTGACCCAAGGTCACATCAGCAGATGCAAGTGGAGGAGTGGGGAATCAAACCCAGTTCTCCCAGATTAGAGTCCGCACACTTAACCACTACACCAAACTGGCTGAATATATCAATGAAGATATCAAGCATGAGCTGAGACCAGAAGAGGCCACATGTAAATGGACCTTTCTTTTTTATTAGATTTTTCAAAATATAACACAGTTTATAGCATAGCGCATTCCATACTTTCAGCTACAAAAAAAAGAAAGAAAAATGCCTTACAATAGCTTATAAAATTCTTAATGAAATACTTTCTCTCTTACATTATTCCAAAACATTATAAAGGATACCCAACATTCAACAAATTTATCTGAACACTGAAAATTATTTATCTGGGCCCTTAGCTGACGTGATTAGTTAATAAGATAATACGGTTGTGTTCCACACCTGGTGGAACCATCCACCCTACAAAGAAGGTTCTAACTTTTCCATTTTGCCGCTTTGGCCAGTTTAGCAGCTATTAGCAAGCGCAAGACCAATCCTGAAAGGGCAGCATGCGCTTTTGCATAACCCAACAGAATAAAATTTGGATCAAGGGTTGTGTTAAAGCCCAGCGTCACCATTTTCCAAATGGGTTGAATTTTTGAACATAACCAAAAAAGGGGGGGGGGATGACTTTTTTATTACAAGTGGGGAACAAACCATCTTCCCACCAGAAGGTGATCTGCCACGCCAACATCAGATTTTGCATTTCCCTGCAGCTGCAAATTGAATGTTAAAAGCTGCATTCATTGTGGCTCATTCCAGAGTGAAAGGCATCCATAGTATCTCTTGTGAAAGCATCTGAAGACATGGAAGAGTTTTGATCACACATAAAAGAGAAACAGGTGTGAAGCTGCTTTAGATTGTCTTCTTCTTCTTAGTTACTGTTTCCATTACAAAAGCCATAAAGAGTAAGCTTTAGAGATTGCCAGAGTAGTGGCCCATCAAGCCTGTTTCTGTCTTGAGCGAGTGGCAGTGGCTCTTCAAGGCCTTTCCCAGCCTTGTTCCCTGAAATCCTTCTGCATTCGTTCCATCGCTCACCTCTGGGCTCCTCCTTTACATGGGCATGACTACTGTACTTTTCCTAATTAAAGATGGAAATTAAAAATAGGGTATTTAAGGTAAATTGAGGTGCCATAAGTGGCTCAAGTGGTTAAGATGCTGAACTGCAGGCTGTGGAAGGTCAGTAGTTCAGCAGTTCAAGACCCGGGTGCCGCATGATGGAGTGAGCTCCCATCTCTAGTTCCAGCTCCTGCCAACCTAGCTGTTCGAAAGCAAGAAATTGCAAGTAGATAAATAGGTATCGCTTCGGTGGGAAGGTAACAGCGTTCCGTGCGCCTTGGTGTTTAGTCATAAGAACATAAGAACATAAGAGACGCCAATGTTGGATCAGGCCAAAGGCCCATCCAGTCCAACACTCTGTGTCACACAGTGGCCAGAAATACCAGTGCCATCAGGAGGTCCAGCAGTGGGGCCAGGACATTAGAAGCCCTACCACTGTTGACCCCCACCCCAAGCAACAAGACGACAGAGCATCACTTGCCCCAGAGCCCCTAGCTATACCTTGTGGCTAATAGCCACTGATGGACCTCATGCCGGCCACATGACCACGGAAACGTCTTCGGACAGCGCTGGCTCTTCGGCTTTGAAACGGAGATGAGCACCGCAACCCTAGAGTCGGATTCGACTGGCTTTCGAGCAAGGGAACCTTTACCTAAGAATAAAATATGAGTGTTCATGTAGTTCATACTGTAAAAGAATTCCAGTGCAATCCCAAATGAAAGTACAACCATCTAAATCCATTGAAGTCAATTTAGGATTGCGCTGTATATTATCAGACTAAAAGTATGATCGGACTAAGTCTGTGAAAAAAATTTACAAGTATTCATTTATCCTGTGAGGAAAGCAGCAAGGGGAGCAGCGATAGGTGGTTGTCCATGGGGTTAACAGGCACTCAGCTGCTGATGCTTACAAGGAAGTGCAGTCAGGGGTGAGGGATGAGCCAGTTGTCTTTCAGGATCAGACTACTGGGAGTCAATCAGCCTTGACAGCCCCACTGAGTTTTGCACTGTTCTGGCCTGAGTGTCTCCCACAGGCAAGAGACTGTCACTTATCAGCACATTGTCAGGCATGGGAGGAAGCAGCAAAGAGCTCACAGGATCGAGAATAGAATCACTTTCAAAGTTATAGGGAATGAGCCCTGACCTGGATAGCTCAGGCAAGCCCGATTTCATCAGATCTCGGAAGCTAAACAGGGCTGACCCTGGGAAGTAATTGGAAGGGAGACCTCCAAGGAATACGAGGGCTCGGGACACAGAGACAGGCTATCAAGCCACCGCTCTGAAAAACATCCAAACCCCCAGCAGGGGTCACCAGAAGTCGCCATGACTTCCAGGCATGCAAGTACACACACAAAAAAAAATACCCACAAAAAAAGAAAAAAAAGTTATAGGGAATGGAAATTGGCTTCCTTAGTCATTTCCACCATTGCCTGTCATGACATTATAATGAAAGATTATGAGATGAAGCATAAGAAATGAAAACCCTTCCTTCTAACCAGAATGCCTGGCTACCTCTATACTAGTACAGATGTACAGCTTGGACTTATGTTGAAGGCATGCCAACAATGTACTGATACATGTAACCTCCCTCAATTACAGCTCACCACAGTTTCAGGAGTCAGGTCAGTAACAAGGATGCTCTATGATGTACCAATTCTGAATGCAGAGACCAAATGTGTATTGTAATGCTTCCTGTTGTTTAGGCCCTGTCGGAGCTCCTACTACAAAGCCCTAGGTAACACAGAGACCTACAGAGCCCTAGATAACACAGATCACATTTCTTTTGGATAACTTCTCACTTATAAAAGATGTGTGTGTTTCAGATCCATGTCTAAAGGTGTGTACAAAAGCACTGTCCAGATTATGACTTGATGATTTCCATTTATTTCCTTCAAAGAGGAAAAAACATACTTTTACAGCATAAAAATACATCAGTCAAATGGTATAACTCCATTAAAGGTAAAGGTAAAGGTTCCCTTGCTCGAAAGCCAGTCGAATCCGACTCTAGGGTTGCGGTGCTCATCTCCGTTTCAAAGCCGAAGAGCCAGCGCTGTCCGAAGACGTTTCCGTGGTCATGTGGCCGGCATGACTAAACACCAAGGCGCACGGAACTCCATTACCAGAGTTCTAAAATACAACGAATGAATGCCAGTTCTCCAGATTTCTGTTATAAGAAGTTCCATGCCATTCCCATATTTTTGTTAACCAGAATGCTCATAAACGTAATGTCTTTAAATGGGTTGTTTTTATACCATGGTTTTTAACCGTAAGCTGTCTCAGGCAGGCCTCTGAAGGGGTAGCATAGAAATATACTACATGTAAAGAAAATGGTTCCCTAAAATTTCTTGTCCTGTATTAAAAGTTTGGTTCAGGCTGAAGGCCTGCTTCTCAGTTACCAGAGTTCAGAAAAACACTGCTGAAACTGAGCAAGCTGGCCTTGCGAAATTGCAGATAATACCCAGCTGTGGAGGAGCCCAATATCAGCTGCTTCCAATTAGCCACATTCCATTCAGTTAAGGTCTATGATTTGCACCTGTGGAAAAGGGAAGGAGCCTAGCTGCAAACTGGTTTCGGTTCCTTCCTCCCAGGTCAGACTACCGCTTAGCTATTGGGCCCAACAAATTGGCTATACATCACCACCAAGGGTTCCTATTGGTTTGTCAGGCCTGAGACCACGAGGGCCCCTTGCCCATAAAAAGTAGATTTCTAGTTTATTCCTTAGCCTGATGGTGACTACCTAAGATCTGGTTATGCATTCCCTGTGTGGCTCAAGGTGGCCATCTTGGACATTTGCTTATGTGGGCCAAACAGGTTCTGGCCTTTGCCGACTCTAGAGAGAGCCACCATGGATTACTGGAATATTTAACTGAGAATAGGTAACATCCTGTAACTTGGAACAAATGTATTACTGTTTAGTTAGCTCTTAAATTTCTAGCTTTCTTGTTTTATCCTCACAGTTTCTTGTTCTTGTTTAAAGAATTCTTGCACCTTAATAAAATATATTTTTAATTACTTTTGTGGTCATTTGCCTTCAAGTGACCCCAGTCTAAATCCAGAGCCTAGACTGGCTGACCACCTACCAGAGTAATTGTTTTTGTGAGAAACTCGATCTGCAAGCCTATCTTGCAGGTAGGCTTACCAAGTGCCGGCGAGGGATTCGCATGTCTTTACAGGATCCCTGCCGCGGGGACGGCGATACGCGTTGCACCGCCGTCGCCAGGATGTGACGCTACGCATTGCTCTGGCAACGGGGCTGTTTGGAGTCCCGTTGCCAGAACGACGCGTAACGTCACATCATGGTGACAGCGGGTGCAACGCGTATCGCCGTCCCCGTGGCAGGGATCCTGTAAAGACATGCAGATCCCCCGTCGGCACTTGGTAAGCCTACTTGCAGGGTTGACTTCCTTGCTAAGTCCCAAGAAGGTTAGAGGCTTGCCCTTTGGGTTATAGTCATTGGGACAGTCTAAAGGCCTGGTGCCAGACTACCAGACTGGTGGGGAGTCACACCCCAGAGTTTTGTAATTTTGTGTTTTGACACTACATAAACAAATAAAATATCTAAAGTCCAATATTTTTAACAACCATTCCACTTAAGGAGGAGGTACAGTTTTCTTCTAAGGCCTTTCCCCCCCTCAAATCTGAACAATGTTCACAGCAACCAGCACATACGGTATAAAGAGTATATTTTCCAAGTAATATTCTGTCCTAAACTAATTAAGAATAAACATGCCCAAATCAAACTCTGTTACCTGCATGAGAACTCAATTACGTCCCAAGAGGATTACTTTTATCTCCACTCTTTCACAAGAGTTCAAAATCTTAATTTGCCTTTTGACATACCAAAATCTAAAATGCTTGTACTGGGGAAAAAAAGATTCTTCAGCCTCCATAGGTTTAAAATACCACCAATACAGGATCTTGTGTTGTGTGACTCTCCAAGATAAATACAGAAATGCATTAACAGATTTAAGTATGTTTCCCTGTGTTCTAATGGGAATGTCCTTATTTATAGCTTTAACTCACATCTGTTTATAAGAATCTCCTTGATCATTTTACTTAACATTTTATTCTTGCCAATCAGACTGTTATATTCTGCGTCCTCATAATCTGGTTACTGAATTGTTAGCCACCTTAAATCTGAGGAGATGAGGTGGGATAGAAATGTTTTAAACGAATAAAAATTTCATTTCCGTGAGCCATCTTTAACTTTCCACAGCAATGAGGGGAGAGAAGGACTCAGCTTGATGGGAACTATGTCCAGCTAGAACGTTTAGCCCATGTTTGAATCAAATGGGATTGTCTCAGTAGGTATTCTCCTGCAATGCAAGCACTTATCTCAATCACTGCACCAACTCAGGACTTCCGGAGTGCTTTATTGACAGGTGCGTTTGAGCTAGAACAGAGGTCTGGACTTTGCC